>NC_051039.1:29173646-29479271 GCF_904848185.1 Acanthopagrus latus | reverse complement strand
ACACACACACAGCATACAATGTGGATAAGCTTGTAATGATTATTTTTCACTGAGGTGTTTAATCAAACACAGGCCCCATAAATTGAAATCATCAGGATCAAGTGAGGTAAGGCCCACCCATCAGCACTGAATGCAGGGACTCAAATAACCCTTAAGATTACATTTGATGATGGATCTTAAAAGAACACTGGCTAGTGTTTGGAGATTAAAAGCCTGTATGATAAAATCACAGAGTGAGCAAGGGAGGAGGAGGAGGAGGAGGAGGAGGAGGAGTTGGAGGAGGAGGATATTTTCCATGAGAGGATAGAAGGTCAGTGAAACCCATGCTGCTCCATATGGCATGCTGTGATTAGACTGGGCACTTCACTGGAAACATTAATTATCAGGTGTGAGTCTGTGATATTCATAATATAACATATATATGCTGCTGCCAGCAGCTGTCATTTCGACGGAGTTGAAGTCAGTATTTTTGTATTATCTGCGTAAAGATTTTGTCAGTTACTTGACTAATGCAATATTCATGAGGGCCAACATTTACATTCAAATGGCAACACATGCAGTTGACAAGCTAGGGGCCAGCATTATTAGGCACTGCTTCATCCAATTTCTGATTTGGGAACTCCCCACCTTAGTCTGATCACCTGCCACCACCACATCTATCAAAGAGAAACAGCTAGCGCTTAACTGTTAAAAGCCGTGGGTGCTTTGGTGGGTGCGAGTGTGGGAGTTTTATTTGATGAGTGCAGGATCTGTTTATTTGTCAGACTGAATGGCATCACAACATCCCCTGTCCCCTTGTAGCAGGGGGTTGCATCTGTACTTATGGAGATATAAATAATAATATGAAGATCCTTAGTCTGAACCAAGACGGCAAACTTGTATTGTGTTTTCAGATCCAGCAAATGCAGACACTCTTTTCTGTTGCAGTGAAAGAAGACATAAACACCAGATGAAGGCATGTTTTTCAATAAACAAGGACGAAGAATTAGATCGATTTACATTCTGACCCAAGTTTTGTGCCTATTCAAGTATACATTTCTGTGCACCATGGTCACCATGGAGTTGAATAAACCAGCACAGACAAAATGACACCAAAACCCTGCAGAGACTCTTCGCGTTGTTTTGCATCACATGAGTATTTTGGTACAACATTTTTACCAGTCAGTGTGGCAAAGAGGCTTCCAAGATTAACTAATTAAGTGCATAATCAAAGCCTTGGACAGCCATGGCCCAATTAAAACCCTGCTGGTATCAATGTGTTCCTCAGTCAGCAGCGCACCACTGAAGTTGACAGTGTGTCGCCTAACAACGCCGGCCCCCTTTAAAGTCACTCAACGGCTTTCATATATCCACCCAGAACTTGAAGACAGGCTATTTATAATCTTAAATATGACAAAAAATAGCTGCGGAGGTATTACAGTTTCCATATTTCCCAAATAAAGTGAGGTTGAGTTTCATTTTCAGCTTGAACTTTTACAGTACGACATTATAAAGGAAAAAAAAAAAAAAGTCCCCTCACCTGTCGCCATGTGTTTCCTGCATCCGAGGTGATAAACACGCTGACGTTGCTGGTGGTCAGCTCTGAGCCAATGGAGCCTTGAGAGACAGACGCCATTCACAGAAGAGACACAAGACAAGCTTCAGGAAGTGTTTGGGATGGGGGGGGGGCGGGATTGCGTAATGCAGACACAGGAAATGAAGTCTATTTGTGATCAAATAAGAATCCAAATTCTATAAAGAGCCTTTAGACCAGCAGTAGGGATACAGAAGGGAGCTGGAGCCTGCAGCTGCAGACTGGGGAGGTAATTATAGCACTCCATGAGATGTACTGTTACTGTAGATCTCGTAGGAGTGTGGGCAAATGTTGCAGTGCGACATTTGCCCACACCCCTAAATTAACCAATAAATCCAGATTACTGTATTCATCTTTCAGCAGTTCTGGCCATATTAAGACAAGCTTTCCTGATGCCAGCCGTGTGCAGACTGTTGTAATTGCTTTAATTTAGCCTGTAATTGGTGCCAGGTGGTTAAACACGAGGCTGTAAAGTACTGTGAGCATTTCGGCGCTCTGGTTATCCCCTTGTCGAAGCACTCCTTGAAAAAACGATTTGCTTTACAGTCCCTGTAGTGTAACCTAACATTTTTTGCTGACCTCCGGCGGTTGACGTTCTCATCTTGCTGCAGTGATGCAGACATGTGCTGTGCGTGCACACGTGCCACTCAGCTAAGACATAACAGAAATGCCGGATTTAGAGCCCAACAAACTTCCCACCAGGTGACGTCAGTGACACAGTGCTCTGCAGATTTGTGTTGAAGCCCGATGAGCCCTTTAACAACAGCAAAAACATTGTACAGCTCTGTCAGACGGTTGCTCCAGCTTCTTCGTCCCTGACTGTCTACGTTTAGCAAATATAATATATCTCCTTGCCAAATTTCATGGAGTGGTAGCTTCATACAAACTCTTATATTTTCTTGCACTTCATTGCTCTGTGTGTCTTTGATCCAACCTAAATTGAGAGCACTTTGTCTGAATTACTTGTGTGAGGCTTCAACACTTGCAGCAAAGGCAATGGAGAGGAAGAATAAAGGAGATGTGAAGGAGTGTCAGGGAGTTTGGTAAAAAAAAAAAAAAAAAAAATCTTTCTTGGTTTCACTTTCATGTTGGCAGAGGTGATGATTGTCCTTGAACGAAACATATTCTGCTTGTGTTCCAATGGCTTTTCCCGTTTGTTATGTCACAGTAACATTTTACCAAGTTAAAAGCTGTAAGTTCCATCCCATTCTTCCATTATCTACACCCGCTTATTCTGTGCAGAGTGGCAGCTGCAACTGTCAGGTCGAACTACTTTAAAAATTAAATAGAAAAACTGCTTACAGCTGCTTACATTAGGTTAGAAATGCAGTCAGAGGGCAGACACACAGACATAGACTTAAAAGCACCCACAATCACAGTTTGTGAAAATTTTGAGTCCTCAATCCACCAAAATTGCATATCTGTGTTGTGCATGAACGCTCTGAAGGGGCACATTCATTAAACATGCACATATTTTTGGTGAACGGTGAGCTGAAAGCAACTAATGAACATGAACGGGCTTCGCAAGGGGGGAACGCCTATAATATGATCAGGCATGATAAAATGGAAGGGGGTGATGTTTCATTTTGAGTAATCTATGCATCATATCTCAAGGTTTTTGCAATTCATTACACATCAACAACTGTTTTTTTTTTTTGTTTTTTTTTTTCAATGAGGAAAATTGATGATGTCCAGATAGATTTTTCATTATGGATATATTATTATTTTATTAAAATGTCCAAGAAGACACTGCAGCCCAAGGCCAGATCACAAGAGCTGCTCAAAGAATTCATTAGCTCAGGGGTCTCAAACTCAGATTATCTCGGGGCCACTGTTGGTATTGTCTTCACGTGAGAGGGCTACTACAGTCTTTAAGTACTACAAGAAAGTGCAATATTTCTGAATATGTAATTTTGTATTTCCATTACTAACATGATAATACAAAAATGTAAAAAGCCATATAAGTGCAAATCTTGTTCCTCCTAATCTTTAATAACTTATTACCTTGAACTCAACCAACAAATGAAATACAGTTGTACTTTATTTATATCCAGAAACCTGACAGCTCTCCTCAACCTAGGCTTGTTTACCGGTACCCGAGTCAAACCTCATTAAAAAAAGCATAATTATGACAAAAGAGGCACTTTTAAGATTTGCCGTGTTTTTGTTTTCGGGTCAAACTCATTTTCAGTGACATGCTAGGGGCACTTTTACAATAGCATCAAAATTGCTAGTTTTAAAACACTAAGAAGGCTCAACCCAACATGAAACTTTGCTCTCTACACATGAACACAAGCATTGAGAACATTGTTTGTGTTCACCTTAACTCACCTCCATGTTAATTTGCATTTGGAAATCAATACTTCTCAGCTGGCAGGAGGGTGGCGAGCGGAACAAGCAACTGCTAAAGTGAGTTGTTCAAAAACTTTCTTTTTAGTAAACTCTGTGTACACAAACAATGTTCTCAATGCTGGTGTTCATGTAGAGACCCTGGTGATACTACAATCAAAGTTTCATGTTGTGTTGAGGCTTCTTAGTGTTTTACAAACAGCGATTTCGATGCTATCGTAAAAGTGCCTGTAGCACTCCCATAATGAATCACATGAGTATAAAATAAGTATAACGAATTAGCCCCTACACTATTGTGGTCTGGGGATGGATGGGTGAGAGGTTCTATTGACACAGTACAGCAGGCATATCCAAACTATTCCACAAAGGGCCGTGTGGCTGCAGGTGTTTTGTTCCAGCCAGTCAAAAGCACGCAGTTTGACCAATCAAGTTTCTGAAGACTGAGACCAGTTGATTAAATGAGTCAGGTCTGGTGTGCTGCTGCTTGGTTGAAAAGAAACCTGCAGCCACATCGGCCCTTTGTGGAATAGTCTGGACATGCCTGCAATATAGCAAAAAGAATATAGCTATGAAGGTGAGCTTGTTCATTTGAATCTGTGTGACCCATTCAGACTTGTGGAAACTGGTCTTTGGATTCAAACCCAGGGCTTTTTTTTGCATGTGGTTGAAACCAGAGTACAGCATTAAAAATATCAGTTAAAGTCACCCTCATTACAAAACCGCCATATAAATCAGTTGTGCAAGCCAGGCCTATAGCCATGTTTGGCATGAACGAGGTTACGGTGAACGGTTGGTATATCAAAAGCACTGAACTTTGATGCTGAAGACGGCTGTTCATGTCCAGGTTAAAGCCAAATCGAAGCCCTTCTAATTCAGAGATCAAACCAATTCAGTCGATTGTTCTATTCCCACGTTCCTGAAACCTGTTTAATTCACAATGTTTCACAAAGGTCCAGACACCAATGCTTTTTTTTGTGTGAGCTTGGCCTTCTCCAGACACCTGAGGCGTGCGCCGATGTGTTATTGACAGTGCCGGTCCATGCGGGAGTAAATATCACTGAGGTGTGAATTCACCTGGGGGGCTGCTGAAGTCATATTCCTCCATTTCTTTGTTTTCTCCCCACTGAGTCAATGAGACTGCATGCTTTCTCCCCTGTGATCTCACAACGCTCTGAGGGCTGAACCATGAGGATTATGTAGTTTCTAGTGTGTTGGCTTTCTGTTCCGTCATTTGGCCCTCTTGAAAGGTGAGGTGACACATGTTGTACTAATACTGTGTTGGGAGTTGCACTGCCATAGTGCAGGCATGTCCAAACTATTCCACAAAGGGCCGTGTGACTGCAGGTTTTTGTTCCAACCAGTCAAAAGCACACAGTTTGACCAATCAACTTCCTGAAGACTGAGACCAGTTGATTTAATGAGTCAGGTCTGGTGTGCTAATGCTTGGTTGAAAAGAAAACCTGCAGCCACATCGGCCCTTTGTGGAATAGTCTGGACATGCCTGCCATGGTGGACTCATCACTTAACTGAAACCAAGGTTTTAAACTAACTGAAAGAATCACATTTCTTTGGGCTTTGTCTTTCGTGGTCTTTGTCTCTTCCAGTTAGCATAACACTGTGTAATGGAAAAAGGAAACTCCAAAAAGGAGATGTGCTACTCAATTTTGAATGCCATTAAGAAATAAATAAACACAAAAAAGTCTTGGACGGGTGTTTCATTTCTCCTTTGTTGCCTCATGCTGAATGAAATTTAAACACACCGTGCAATACAGAATTCATTTTACCATCTCGATCAGATGCATTCTGTCAAACCAACAACAAACGTTCACATTTCTGATTAAACCATTGTTGAGGCTAAAACTAGCTTAAATTCAGAAATATTAAATACAAAACTCAGTTTAGGTTTTTTTAAAAAACTATATTTAATTCAGTGTTGTTGCTCAAAAAATTCAATTTAAACTGTGATCCAGTATTGACTTTAAATTACACTCGAGGAGGTTTCATTTTTGAAAAGGCGTTTAAAATCACACCAACAGGTGCTAATTTTTAGACCTGTTTAAATAATAACACAGCACAATTACAAATAAATTCAACATACTGTACAAAAAATATATTTTTGGCAGGTATATGGAGGAGGAAAGATTGTGTTAGGGGTTTTCCTTACTACTTTGCAACACTGGATGGATATTTGGATTACACATAAACTGGGATTTTTATTTAGTTATGAAACTGGGTTGCAAATCAACTGGGGATAGTTGGTAGTGTATTACTTCTACCGACTCCTTTTCAGACACTGTTACTTTTGCTTGGTTTGTTTTTATTTTGTTGTTTAATTGTTGGTTTGAAATATCATATCATTCATTCATTCATTCATTCATTCATTCAATAATGGTTTAAATTTTAATCAGAATGACACTTTTATTAGGACTTGCATCAAATTATACTCTCACATACACACATTCACCTAAATATGCCTGATTTGTATCATAAAGTACCATGCATTATTCCCTGAGAAATTAAGAAAATGTTGAGAAACACAATCCTAAATAAATTAACAGGGTCTATTCTGAGCTGACAGACATCCTCCATCCAAGTTTCATTGATGTCTGTTCAATAGTTTTTTTGTGTATTCCTGCTGACAAACCAACACACCAACAGAGATCTCCCTCCGTCTGTTTAAACTTGCTACGTCCTGAAAGCAAGCTAATTGATATGATCATTTATCATATGTGCATACATCAATACATGTTAGTTCACTAAACAGCACAGAACATGTAACTCTTTTTTAATTCAGTGGCTTTAACAATTATTTAGAAAAGAACTGTTAGGAGGAGGCAGAGGTATCATTTCAGTTCAGAATGGTCATGACATAAAGGGTGGCAACTGGGGCTTTGTTTTTGAAGAAAACCGCTCACAACTCCAAGACGAAACAGTTCTACAAACATTTCAGCAACTGGCAGAGGTTTCAGTCCACAAGACAGAAAACCAGAAAACACATGGAGTAGAACTATTTTCTAATTACCAAAAAGAAGAACTCTCCAAGAGTTTCAAAATAACTTTTTTTTTTGTTTTTTTTGCATGACAACTCCTCTGAACTCCAAGAAGAAAGAGAAAAGAGAAACAACATGTCACTCAGAACAGATTCCCTCTCACCCACCTGATGCGACAATGATCCCCGGCGCTGACTCCCTGCTGGCTATGTTTCCAGATGTGTAGGGATTTGCAGACACATGGAGATGGAGATGTAACGAACAGTATGGCTGCAGAAGAGAAATCACAAACTCAATTATCACAACTTTCAAACTGAGCCGACACCAAAAATCCTTGAAAAGAATCTCCTGGACAAAGCCACTGGATGCATATCCCTCCCACCGTATGACTGACACAGGGGCCCAAAAATTAAGTTTAGAAAACCATTTTAAGTTATCAACCCATCATAATTAATTTAATATACAAAATATAATATAAAAATGACTGTCTCTTTGTTTTACTTATTTTTTGGCAAAATATTAAACATCCATATTGTTAGGAGTCTTTCTTAGTCATACTAATTAACCTTACCTTTTATGTTTTTTGGTTTGTTTTTGTTTTTTTTAATATACATATTTGATGTACTGATATCTATTGTTTTTATTTTGCGTTTGTTTGTTTCGGTGTCATGTATACCAGCGTGTGGTCACACAGTTATGACCTTATTTTAAACCAAATGTTCTATGTTCCAATAACTTTACAGTAAAGATTCCATTTAGACTGTAAATATGACCTTCAGCACATTTAGATTTAGATAATATTCTAAGTCTTGCATCAAATAGTGTTATATTTGTATATTGTATATTATATTTACACAGTAAACATACTAAAAGTATTGGACGACAATGGACATGTAAGGTGCAAAGGTAGAGTAATGTAAAGTTTGAATGGGTCCTTTGTGTCTTGGAGATGTGGTGACAGCAGTTGTTAACAGTTGTGATGGGGCCCAATGTGATATGTTTTCATGGCGGCGCTCCCTCTCCCAACTCACAGGTTTTCTCACAAACACCATTTCCCCATCGGCTGTTCCCACCATTAATTCTGATTGGGATAACCTTTACCGACACAATACTCATTATGACCCAGCAAAATGCCGGTGGTGCAGGCCATGTTGTGACAGGCTATTTAGAGGTTAATCAAAACCTCAGACATTTCCTGACAAATGACTGTATACTATGGGTGGAGGAGATGGGAGATGTATCTGCATTGCTAAGTGGTTCATCAAATCATTTTCGATTTAAAGCAATACTAAGAGAAAGATGTGCCGTGCAGACAATGTGTAGTTTGCAGTAGTGATTATAATTACATAATTCATATTGTACAAGATTATGTTTGTATGTTTATACAAGTCTATTATATTTCTTACCTTTTTATTATATTGTTTATTTTTTACTTTTATCACTGTTCATTTGTAATATTACTGTTATGTTGGCTGCTGTGGCGAAGAAATGTCCCTGTTTGACAATGAAGGAATTCTGATTTTGATTCTGATTCTGATCCTGACACAATCAATCACATCTACACTGTCATCCCACATTTTCAATAAAGCACACATCTCGAGGATGGCGACCAAAGTGGGTGCTCTTCATCGATCAACACCACATGCAGTTAGTTTCCTCACTTTTACTTTGTAACTTTGGCTTTTGACAGTAAACTCGACACGACTGGACCACAAGAAGCACCCAACTAACGGAGGCTTTCTGGAAGACAGACGGAAAAAAAGAAGCGACGGCTTCTGTCTGACACCTCTTTCTCTCTGTGTTTCTTAAATGGGAGGTCAGCTTATTGGACTGAATCAAAACGGCTGACCTTTCAGCTCAGCAGCCTCAGAGCACTCAGCTTTGACGGGCGCTGCTCTTTCCGAGCTTGGCCTCTCTTGGCTGCAAGGATCAGTCAACCTCTGTCAAGGCCTCTCTTTGATGGAAGTGCACACATATAAAAACACATATGACCGTGGCTCGTTTGCAGATATGCAGACACTCACTAGCTCACAGTGGATACTGTTGGCCCTCAGGTCTTTGCCCGGGGCCTGCAGTAGCCTCCAGTCTCTGCCTCTGTTGTAGGTGATGTACGTCTTCACTTGGTTGTCCGTTTTCCTGTTGGCTAGGAACATCCCCTTTATTCCCGCCACCTGGGAAATAAGAAAGAGAGCAACTCACAGCTCCTAATGAAAACAGAAACACACTTCACATGTCTTTAGGATTTTAGGCAGTTCCATATCTTCAAGTCACATTGCAGAAAATGAATCAATGCACTGCGAAGCAAATCAAAAACCCTGGGGCACGCACACTTACCTCTTCTGTATTCCCAACAAAACCAGACACAGCTACAAACACTGAGTGGGAAATGATCGACTGGCAGGGGACTTTTGAGTAATCAATGTGTGTCTTAAATGAATCTGACTCCTTGTTCGAGGCCCCCAGGAATATCTCAGGGATGCTGAATTGAGCCAGTGACAGCCACATAAGACAATGAAACTCCTCTTATTAGTAACTGACAGATAGCTCAATCCTGTTTGAAGGAGAGATTTAGTATATGTCTTGGGTGGCGACCTCAATCAAGACAGTAAATTTGATTCTATCAGCGAGGCCACAGCAGGACATGAGCAGCATCATCAGCAGCCTCATTATCGTATTCAGAGATATACGTTTATTCAACGTTTGGTGTTCATATGTATCTAAAAATCCTGCCTGCATTCCCGAGCCTAAACAACAGCCTTTGACACACTTTCTTCTTCCTTTTCGGATTAGGTGCATTTTGTGAAGTAATATCTGCTATTATTCATCAAAGAAAGAAATAATCTCTGCATCCCAAAAATCTATATCCCTGGCACAATCCCCTTTGTCGATGTCAGCACATTGAAGCTGCTTCGTATTCACATAATGTGATCTGAAGCCTGTAGGCCTACACCAGCAGAGTTCCTTTACAAAATGACTAAACAAGTATATTTCATCATATCTCTCTTCCAGCTCCAAAATGTTGATCAGTGTTTATTATACACTTTCAGGCTGGTCACTCATCAAGCAGGCCTTTATGTGATGCTGTTATTATAAAACAAATGCAGCAGACTCAGGGGGAGGTAGGCCTTGTCGGGGGATGGGCCTCACGTGCAGCATACAAATCTCAAACTAAAGAAGAGTCAATACTTTCAGCCCTGCGTGATACACGAAGAACAGATTTGATATAATTCCTGCCGGGTCGACGTGTGTTTACCTCATAGAGGTCGACCATTACGTTGCCCTCTGGGCCCATACTGCTGACCACGTTCTCCAGAGCCAGTGTGTAGTAGACCCCCGATGTGTCCGACACGTACAGGTTGTAGGTTTCATTCTGGTTCCACTCCTGCACAGCTGCAACCACGCGGTTTTCATCTGTACTGATCACATGCAAGTCCTGGCAGAGAGGCAAATATCAAAGATACATCATGTCAGCACACCAGTGTTTTGTATTGCTTTTTAATATACATGACATATTAATATATATTCACTCATATTTCTAACAATACTCTTTTAGCCATTGTTTTGTTTTTGTGTGCAGGCTTTGTGTGATAATATCAGGCCTCTGCTCAGCTGCCAGCAGAGCCAGACATTCTGGAGGACTAAACACCAGAGCAGGAATAAACACCCGGGTTCTGCTCTGATCCAGGGCCGTTGACTGACAAGAGGAGAGCTCAGCGGTTTCTTTTTAACTTCTGGGATTATAGTGGCTTCATCCTCACTCCTGTTTATCAACCTGACTGCAGCAGCAATCCACGGAAGCGATAATTATAAAATGACACAGAGGTCAAACTCACTTTGCTAGTGGTGAACTTATCTTTATACAGCTACAGTGCTGATAAAGTCTATCTGATGTGACTAATGCAAAATGTTCATGGATGAGGTGTTTTGTTTGTTTTTTTTTCTTTTTCTTTTTTATATGGATGATGTAATGTTTAATTCAGGGGCCATTCCGCACCAACTCACCCAAAATCCAGAGCGTTTCCAAGTTCATGTCAAGAAACACTTTTTAAGTTATGAAATTTAGAAGTTTGCCCCTCTGAGCCAAATTTCAGCATTTCTGTGATTGATTGGATGTGTATTCTCGGCCTCACCAATCGATAATCATTCACTGGAAAAATGTCCTGAACATCCAAGAGACCCTAAGGAATTTTTGCAACATTCATTAATTTCAATAACTGTTGTCAAATGGTAAGAGCAATCACAAAATCATTGAATCACAAAAAAGGGCCAAACTTCAAAAATTCATAACTAAAAAAGTATTTGGCATACAGCTATAGGGTTTTACAAAGCCACGGATAGGTGGATCTAAAAGAAGTTTCAACATGATTTTCTTTTTCAAGAAACTCCATGACATGAACTTCAATTCTATAGCAGTCATTGTTATTTAGAATACAATGAAAAACTTTCTCTTGAATTTACTCTTTGAATACACATCCTAACAAAACAAAAACAAAGTCACAACATCTAAATTAACTGACTAATTTGAGAAGTACTGAATTTACATCTCTTAAGTCTCAGAGATGTGAAAACTTTTTTCCCCCCTGTATACTGTTCATACACCCCTGCTGGGTTTAATCATATTCAATAATTAGTCTCACTTCTCTGCTGTATTCACTTATTTGAACTAAGAGGATACTACAATCATTTACACTTTGCCAGGCCTATTGGGCAGAGATTATGCTGTTGAGGCCATGCTGTTTGGTTGTGTGCTTCATCTACCTCTGACTGTGCCAATAACACCTTGCAGTGAGCCGACAGCAACTGGAGCGCCTAGGGCTTGATTGAATAAAACATGTTTAATTGTCAATGGGGACGTGACAGGCAAGGCCATGAGCCCACGGAGCAGCGCGGAATAACAATTCTGGAAACACTGTAAGGGGTTACTTTCGGCCTTGATTTGCCCATAAATAACAAAGAGAGTGTCATGCAGAGCCAGCAATGAACTTGTGCTTTAATGCAACTTTAGCCCACATACCAAACAGTGCTGGAAGCACACCCTGTGTAACTGAATGCAGAACAGTTTGACGAATTGCTGCAATACCAGCTACATTTGAAATCTGTCTCACTGTTGTTATTGACACACGATAAGCTGTGGACTCTTGCTAAGGGTCAATTAAGTTTTTGTTAATCCTTAAGAACTCATGAGTATCTGTTCATGTCCATTTAAATGAATTCAACAATATACTTGTTACCTTAGGCAGAGTGTACTTGGGCAGCTTCATGGGTGTGAAGACATCTCTTTTAGCAGACACATAGTAGATTGGCCTCCCTGCCGTTGACACCTTAAGGTGATGAAACCGTTAAGTGAAAACATTTTGGAGTCACATAAAAAATAAAAAAAAAAAACAGATAAAGCATTTTTCACCACTTCAGGGAGGCATAAAACTGCAGTAATAGCACCTTTCTAAGAATGACCTTGAGAAATTCCTTCAAAATCGCCACACTTTCTGTGTCTGGTGCTTTTCAGTGAGCAAACTGGACAATTACCTACCTGGACAAAAACATACTCATCTTGCACCACCAGAGAATTGGGGTCAATGTAGCCGGGGAATGGTTTGCCCTTGTTGGCATCTGTGCAGTTCTGCAGCTTGCAGGTGACATACAGCGCCTCTGCTCCCACAAACACACACACACACACAAAGACACACACATACCCACACGTCAGGCCATGGCTTCAGTGATGGTATTAGCCAATGAAGAGAGGCAGCCTTCAACCAGGCCACACAGCCTCCTTTGGCCTCCTACATTACTCGTGTCAGTAAAGTGGTCCCAGTAAGGGAGGAGCTGTGTGGAGAGGAAGACAGATGACCAGCGAGGCGAATTGCTTTCTTTACCTTCTATCTCAGCGCTGGGAGAGAGCCTGTCCCCACGTGTTAGCCACTGCCAAAATGTGTCAGCTTCCACCATACGCAGCTGATCAACAGTGAGAGTCATCTGACACGGCTGATCTTTGCTATGTGTGCTTGTATGATTGGCTTCTCTCTGCTGTGTTGGCCTCAAAGAGAGCGCTCTGACAGAAAGGTGGCATTGACACGTCTTTTGAAACCTAAGGCTGAGGCTCAGGCTACAGACGTTTCAAAAGCGTACCTATTCTGATATCAGGTCATTACGAGAATCAATACAGACGTTCTTCTTTCTCAACCAGAACAAGATGACTTTAAGAATATTGGCGCAACACACACTCATGTGCATGTGCAAGCTGACTGAACAAAAGTGCAACAGCTTGCAATAGTTACGTATATACTTTTCAGTAAGAAAGCGGAAAGCAGGAGAAACAAGTCAGGGAGACGTGATATCCCAGTCAGATAGAAGATGTCAATATGCTAGCTAACGTTAGCCTCAAGGGCTGGAATGTTCATAGAGATATAGATATCATTTTTGGCAAGACCATCAGCAGTTTCAGGATGTCTCTCGCGCTCGTTACTGTGGTCCTGCGTGGAAAGTACTGACGTGATCATCCAGATATCAAACATCGGGGTGGCCCTGATGAGTCCTTGAGCAGTTTGGGAGACTGGATCTGTAAACCCCTACACATTGCCAGATAATCCGAGCTAAACAAAGCCCTTGTATGGGGGCTCAGGCTCTTCCAGACAAACTGCTGGGCCACCTACTGAGACACACTCTTCCTGTTAAGATTCACGTATTTCAAACTCCATTCCCCTCCAGGCTGGACAAACTGGATGAAGGCTTAGATCGTTCACAATGGATGCATAGGACGTGTTTCTCACACGTGTGTCGAGTGTGGCTGCTGTGTGACACGATCTAGAGATTCAGAGACTCGCCGACACGTGCACGGTTCTCAGCAAAAATTGCTCTTGTTCCCCTCCAGGTTTCTCGCTCTTTCAGCAGGGTAAAGGAAAAATCACGTCATCATATTTATCGATCATTATCAAAGTCAATGGCTGGCACTAAAGCAGCAGCTGCCACACAGCCTATGTGAAGACAAAAAGACGGGAGTGAGCAGCAGCAGCTCAGTAACACAGCTGCCACACAGCACACAGGCATCCAGTGTGTCCAGGTTGTAGCACATCTATCTATCTATCTATCTATCTATCTATCTATCTATCTATCTATCTATCTATCTATCTATCTATCTATCAGTCCAATCCATGGAGGTCCTACCCCCCAACAAACAGGACCCGAAGGTCCCTCTACAAATGTCCCTGTGCAGTGCCTGACACAAGAGGACACCCCCAAAGTCTTCTGACCGTACCTTTTATGGGTCAGAGCTGTTCTGGCTTTACAGGGGGAACCTGCACAATATTAAGTACGTGGTTTGAACGTCATGGCTGATCGGTGTGTATGCAAGTAAGGCATGTCTTGGGTAGATAAAGCAATAAATTGAAAAAATTATCTGAAAAAATTGACTTGCCTTCCAGACCTCCTGACCCCATACTGACTAAGGATGTTAAGTCAAATACTACATTAGTCCACAATATCCCAGTGTCAGTCAGGAGGATGAGTGATAGTTCTCCATACCCGCAACAGCACCACTGAGTAAAATCACTTGCTTTTAAAAGTATTTTAATATATGCATTACTTTTCTCTCCATTGTCATTGTGCGTCCCCAGACTTGTCCATTTCTGCTGTCCCTGTGCATTACCCTTCAGCAGAATTGTCCACACAACTCCCAGTTCCTCTGTACTTTAACACAATGCTCAGGATACACTACAAAGACACGAGAAAAATGGAGCGCTGAACTTGGAATTCAATTACTCACGTCCTTCAGAGATGCTGGTTTCCAGGTGAATTAGGCCCGGCTCTTTGTCCAAACCCATTTTCGACCTGAAAGGTAGACAAATGTGTTTCAGGAACATCACCATTGGTCTTTCTGCCTGCGGGCAGATGCCACCTACTGTATAGCTGCTGTCTGACCTGAGAGATTGTATGCTGCAAAGTCAGACAAATTTATTACTACAGAGAGGTTAAGCCAGGCGCTATGACAGTTGTGGTAAACATCAACAGGAATTGGCCACAGGAAATAACCGTGTCTTTGTCTTCATTGTGCTTGACAGTTTTAAGTGTAAGGGAAAAAGAACTTCAGGTTTACTGTGTGATCTAAATGTTTAGAGCCCCCAGAAGGTCCTTTTTCCCCCAGACAGATGGAGGAAGACGTTTCCTGACATCATTAGTAGAGGAAAAGCCATTGATTTTCTTGCTACTGTAGGGATGTCCGCAGATGGAATAGCGTATAATCATTATGGCATTAAAAATGTATTAAAAAGACTGGGGGATCAGAGGAGAGGCAAAGGCAGCACACATGGAGGGAGAGAGAATGAGCGCTGGAGAGAGATGGGGAAGAGAAAGAGAAAGAGAAAGAGAGAATGTGTGGACACATAGGACACACTTAAATGGAAAAAGGAATAAAAGGTGTGCGTGCGTGTGTGTGCGTGCATGTGTGTGTGTGTGTGTGTGTGTGTGTGTGTGTGTGTGTGTGTGTGTGTGTGTGTGTGTGAGGGGAATGAGAAGCCACCATGGCTTCAAACCATTATACTTATTGGTATTATTGGTGATTTCACAGATGAATCACAACTGTGAATACGTTGGCCTACTTACCTAAAATGCATTTCCATTTTCAATGAATAATCCATTCAGGTACCAAGAACAATGCGAGGTAAGAAAAGAATAAGTCTTTGACTTAAAGGACTTGTGTGGTTTCTTTTAACTTGTATTCATTGGGGACCTTCTACGCTGCTGGCCCACAGTGGTTGTTTGAATGATAATGGTTTGGAAAGCTGCATGCTCTTCGAGTAGTTTTTATGTCAGAACAGGTGGAAGAAAAATAGACATAGTCATGAGATGGAGCTGCTGCCTGCCAAGATATCACATAGAGGCAGCTGCAGATGTGCAACACATTTAATTGCTGCACTCAAAAACCCTCACAAACTGATTAGCTGACTATAGCGGTGACATTTAGAGTGCCGTTTTTTCGAGTTTGCACCGTACACACCCGACCTGTGCTGTGTGAGCAAGCACCACACAAATGAGCTTATGACTCCTCATCTTCTTAACATGTCTGGTCCCATGTACAGCAGGCGTAAGCTCCCTCTGCAGCCTCATTACCAGGGCTACCACCGAAACTACCGAACAGTGTGCGTCCCAAAATAGAACTTTGACAGCTTCTGCAGCATCAGCCCTCTAGGCTCCCTTCACTCCTGACTGCCCAGCTTGTTACTGCCCTGACAGTTCCGCCACAGTTTGTTAAGGTGAAAGCTTTTTGTTAGGTGTTAGTTATCGTACAAAGGCCAGACATGATAGATACTACTGAGTTGGACAGCTGTGTCGTGACAGTGAGACAATCGAAGTGGGAGACCGGGGACTGATAATGTGAAATGTAACAATTAAAGGTTGCCTGCTGAACATTCATCTGAAACCTGAACAGTCAGTATGCGACAGTTTCAAACGCAGAATTTCAAAATTTGGCTTGAAAAGCCTTGCTGACAGGAACCACATTATTTCAATCTTATAAATTTATTTCACCTCAATGGATCGCAATACTCTGATTGCACCCAAATATGATTTCAAAGCCTCTCTCCACAGCTGAACACTGTCAGTCACATAATGTAACTCTCTGCGACAGAGGATGATCAGGCATGTCAGACACATGAATAATGAAAACCTTAAAAACCTCTCTGGCTCCTGTCTGCTCTTCACTTTGTGGACAGGCAATGATATAGTCCGTCCGGGACATTTGCAAAGCCAAAAAATGCTCTTCATATGACTTTGAGTACAAGTTTTGCTGATCATCGCAGAATAATTGTTTTGTCCCAGTTCAATAATACTGCTGGGAGATGTCGATGAAGCTTCTCAGTCATCCATAGTAATTCTAAGTGCTAAGTCATAGGCAACCGGACTTGTTTCAGTTTCTTGACGATGTTTCACCTCTTATCCAAGAGGCTTCTCACATTTCTGCAGACTCTGTGTGGGAGTGTCCTTACAGAGTCATTAAGGACTTGTGTGAGCTCTGAGGTTCACAGCTGTTAGGGCCACTTGTGGGTTGGGACCCAACTGGCCTTCATGTAGGTTAATTTTCATACAGACTAAACGTTGTAAGAGGTAAAATTTTGAATGTGTAAAACTTGTGATGAACATTCTTTCTGTCAGCTGTCCTCATCGCAGCATTTTAAATTCCACTGAAATTGCACAAAGATTGTCTCCTCAAATAAGGGAAACATCACTATGTAATTTTGATGTTTTGAAAAGCAGAGAGTGGATAATGTGGTTTTGCTGTTCATGAAGACAGGGAGCTCTATCTTATGCTTGGCGCAGACCACTTCAAGAAGCAGGGCACAGCATAGCACAGTCATATTTCTGGTTTCAGACTGGCACAGTTGGCATTTTCATGCCCAGTGCCAACACTGTGGATATTACAAATGTACTTGTGCTCATCAGTGCATCCCTGGGTGTGTTGGTCTTAAAGTGCAGTGAGGCCAGGCATGCTGCTATCTCGAGGTAGGGAGAGTGACTGTGCCAGAGACCAACAAAAAGCTGGTCTAAAGTCAAAGGCGCAGTATTTTCCCTGCTATACAAAGGGTGCATTATTTGGATATTGGATCGGATCGTGCACCTAGTAATGTCACTTTAACAAACACAGCAAACTTTCACCAAAGCAGGTGAAGTTGATTCTCAGTCTCTTGTCCTAAATGGACAGATTGTTATCCCTGAAGTTTAAGTGACTTGGTGTTGTTTTTGCCTTTTTTTTGTAGTGTGGTTGGTACGTAGCTTATGTGTTGGTGTGAAGCAGTCATCTTTTTGATAAATCCTGGGACCATGTCTAAAAATATTCATTTGGGTGAATGAAAGTTAAATTGACTACATCTTTAAGTTTTGCTGTATTTTGAGGATCTACTGGCAGCTCTTGGCGTGGTTTAGATGTGACAACCAGTGAGAGAGGTGACTGTCCGTTTAAAAAAAAACAAACAAAAAAAAACAACCTTTGCAGTTGGCAACGGAGGTCCTTTTCCAAACAATTTCCTGACCAATGACTTCCAAGATCGTTCTGAATAACAAACCCCCTGGCATATCAGTATACATCAACATGGGCCTGAGCTGAAATGATTAATAGGTACTGGGTAAATGAAAAGCTCACAATTAGATTTTTTTTTTTCATTGAACAAAACACATGCTGAAACTGTATCATGGTGATGCGTTTAGATGTAGTTCCTAATTTATTCATAGCTACCAAATGTTTAACAATATCCAGATCTCTGTACTTACCAGTAGAAACGATTGGGAGCCACTCTTTCATGCACGACTTGCCATCTCCTCCCAAACTCCACCGAGCTGTAGAGCTGTAGCAAGACAACCAAGCACCAGTGAGCGTTCATACACAATTTTCACCAATTTTGTGCAGCACAAGCGTTCCTACTATCAAATGCCGTGTTTGCCCTCAATACGATGTGCATTCGCAAACAAGTTTTCTCTAGGTTTGTTTTCACACATTGATTTACTAAGTGGCTCAGTGATCCTTATAATAGAAGCAGTGTAACAACAAGTGGGAGGAGAACTCTCACGCTGCCACACACACACACACACACACACACACACACACACACAAACCCACTGTATGTACTTGTAAGTTCTTTATTTGAATCCACTAAATTAGATGAGTATTTACATAAGACTTGAATCCTGCAGATGAATAACACAGCATGAGAGATTTTTTGCCACACACACAATGAACTGCAAATTAAGATTGGAGCTATAAAGAAAATGTACTTAGCACAGGTTACTCGCCACTAAAGAAACGCACCTTGCTGCAACAAGGCTGTGAATGGAAAGCGGAGATGGGGAGAGGAGACCGAGCATTGCGGGTGGTCTCAATACAGCCATTGTTCACTAGTCAGTAAATCACCGGACTGCTGAGATTTTCCCATGCTGCACAGAATGGGTGGAGAATGCATGTGGAATCTCTGTGTAATGGAGCTAGCATAGAAATAAGAAATAAGAACCCTGCAGCATCTTAATTTGTTCCTGTGATTGTTCCATTTCAGAGGTCGATGTTTTAGCTGATTAAAGTAGTATTTTTTTTTAACCAAACTATTGAGTTAGGTCAATATTAAATGGTCCATCCACAGGATAATAAAATATTTAGATATTTACTGATTTTTTTTGGTTTTTTTTTTGGTTGTATTTCCAACTGAGATTTCTTCCTCCAAATATAATTTAAGTGAATGGAATTTAATTTGCAGAGCTCACAATGCTGAAAATTATATTTAATAACTTCTACATCTAAATCTTTTTTTTTTCCAGAACCAATTTTCCCTTTTTTTTATTGGACCTGCTTCCCAAAAAAAGGGAAGGTCTTTTTTTTTTTTTTTTTTTACGGTAACAACCAATATTTATGCAGAATGGAATAGAGCCACTTGTAGTTTATTGTTTTGGTATTTCTGCAAATTATTCAAATGCTTTTATCAACCTCATTTCTGGATGCAACGGGCAGATGTTTTCAGTGACAAAGGGCTTGATGAATTATTTCAGTTAAATATTAAAACAAATTTCATTTACTATTCAGTAAATGCTACTTGCTTGTCTAAGTTAGCGACTCACGGGTGAACATTGTGGAGCGTGTAGACCTGGTAATGTTCCTGTGGAATTGGTGGGTGCCGAAACAGAACAAATATTGGACTTTTATAATCAGTAAGTGGCCAACAACATGAATGTTAGTGGTGTTTTACATGTTAACGTGTTTGCAGCTACGCAACAAATTGACATCAAACACACACAAACAAACAAACAGAAAACTGAATAATGCAGTGAAATGTCTCTGCACCATTTTTTTGGTGCAGAGACAGTAATCTTACATCACTAGAGATAGTGCAGTACAGTAAAGTACAGTGTCCATAATGCCATTTCATAATTGATCTGATTCAGAAAAAAGGGTCTACAGTCTAAGCTGTTGGTAGAGAGACATCAGGAAAAGGTCCACATATCGGGCTCGGTGCAGTCATGCTCTGTGTCTTAGCCCCCTGTGCCCCAGACAGGCATTTCTTAGTTTGCATTCTGCCTACGTATTCTGTTGGCTGCTCAGTAGGTCAACAATCAAGCTGATATAGCCGCTAAAGTCCTTTTGTCTCCAAACACACCTACATCCTCTGACAAAGCACAATGGCAAATCCGTTGACTTTATAGCTTACAGCTGGGATTTAACAAGGCACAGAAAGTCATTTCAATGTTTTAAGCTGGACTTTTTTTTTATTTTCCATTTTAAGCATGGGCAGCCATGCATAATGTGTAAACAATCATTTATTAGCGGATAACAAAAATGTGACGCTGTTTGTTGTTTATTAATTTATTTTCTAATTATATGTATTTATTCTATCCTGACGGGTGGCGTGTGGGCCTGCATTTAAAAAGCGTCCATGGGGACTGTCAGATTATCACTCCGCTAACAACAGAGCTATTATTTGAATTCCTGACTTGCTTCATGATATTTTATTGTATCACAAACTATATATTCACTGTGACTACTGCATCTGGCGTGCGTATATTCTCATTCCAAACAGGGAGAGGCAAACAGCGTCGGTGTTGAGATTTCCATGACTCCCCTGCCAAGCTGTGCTAAGCAGATGCAAAGGGGATGTGGTTCGGGGAGGAGGTGGGGGTGGGGATGTGGGAAATCACTTTGACTAATTATCCTCCCACAGCAAGTTAGTATGTAGCCAAGCAAGTGACAGTGAAGAGGCAGAGAGCAGGAGACGGGAGAAAGTGAGGAGGGGTTGGAGGGATTGACGCAGCCTTCACAACCTCCAAGGGTCTCTCAATCAACAAATGCAGCAACACTGCCAGAGGGAGGTGAGGAAACTGAAAGAGAAGCAGTTTTTGTTTTGGGGTGGAGACAATGTGTGCGAGTTAGGGCATGGGTGAGGGATTGGGTGGGCGAGCGAGTCGGCACCTGACACATGAGGAGTGAAGACACAGCACAAACACACTCCAAGAACCACAGCCTGTTTCAGTCAAAGTTAAAGTCAAACAGCCCCTAAAGATGTCAGAAGAATATGTCAGCTGCTTAAGTCCAATAAATATAAAACTATTGTTCATTTTTATTTCATGGACAAAATGTTATCTGTGTTGTTAATCTTGTCACATAGGGTTATATTCTCCAATCTAGTGACTTGGACCCCTAAAGGGTCAAAACATACAGTGTATTTGTGGGTGTCATGAGATTAACATTTGTTAATTGTTTTTCAGACTTGCAATTGTCTGTGTATTGCTCATCTTTAGGTCTATATCATATCTTTAGGAGGATTACCATTCAATTACATTTTTCTACAGTGAAATAGAATAGTGTCTAGTTTCTTTAAAAATCAAGTAAAATTTAAATAAAACTATTAATAGTAATTGCATTCCTGCATTATACATAGTGATCAGTGTAGTTCATGTGCTAATGACATTGTATTCTGTACAAAATTAAAGTGTTTAGAATATATGAATATACTAGCATAGTTATTAATAAAACATGATGAAAGTTTGGATATTTTAGATATTCTGCAAAGAGCTGCCCTGAATTAAGCTTCTCAAGTACCTACAGCAGGGGTCTCGAACGGGCGGCCCCCGGGCCACTTCTGGCCCACACTCCCCCCTCCATCTGGCCCGTGACCTGATGTCATATGTGAAACAAGAAAATGTCATTTAATTATTTGTTTTAGGACTTTTACATTAATTTGAACTACACCTTCATTTGCAATTGAAAAACACAATTCTATTCTTATTTTTTTTTCTTAAAAGCAAATAATGTTTATTTTTGAAGTTGACTAGTCACAGGAAATGCAATGACTTCAGTAAGCACCGCTGACGTTCATCATAAATTCACCTACAGACCACAACAGCAGTTATTTTTCCACATTTGTAGACAAAGGATCATGTTTTAAATATGTCTGGGAGTAGTTTTATTCAGTCTGTGGGAGTAATGGACAGGAAGGAGCTGTTTGATGAACAGCTGCAGGTGACAGGATGCACACGTCCAACTCATCAGAGCGGCAGCAACTCCTTTTCCCTCATTAATGTTATCAGGTTACTTGTTATGAGTTGAAATCCCACATATTGCCAAACAGGCGCGTTAGCCTTTCGCTTTGACACCGATCCTCTGCCATCATCTTGTCAATCAGCTCTCCTAACTCTCTCCACGCTAAATGTTAAATATGACACCTGTTCTGTCTTCTCATTTATCTTGTTAAATATGAAGAAAATACGAGCTAAACTGGTTGCCAGGTGACTGGACAGAAATAAAGTACAACTGTATTTCATTTGTTGGTTCAGTGCAAGGTTTCAGTAAGGATTTCAAGAGTAGGGAAAAAAGGATTTATACTTACTGTTAACTAATGATAAAAATGCACACAAACTGCTGTTTGCATACTTGTATTATTATGTTGAAAATGGAAATAAAATAAAAATGTATAGAAATATTTCCCTTTCTGTTAGTACTCGAACTCTGTGGTGGCTCTCCCACGACATAACAATCCTGACAGGGACCCCAAGGTAATTTGAGTTTGAGACCCCTGACCTATAGGCAGTAGGCGATTTGAGGGAGTATGAGGGGGGGATGCTGTCCCCCTTCCTAGCAAAATTAGCAAAAAGCATCCCCTTTGTCAACCTGCCATCACTCTCCATCCCTTAGTAGCTGATAGTGTGTTACAAATCACAAGCGGTCACGATGAGCTCACAGACACACAGTGAAGTCAAGCTGGGCACGGCTTCTTTGCGATCCGGCTGCTTGGTTTATTTTTGACAGAAGCTGCAACAAGCTACACAGAGCAGACTGTGCTGGCAGGAAGTCAGAGACACAGGACAGGCATAGAGCATCCTGTCAGTTTTCAAAATTAAACACCCTGTACAGTCTCCCAATTGTATAAAAATTAAAAATGACCAGATCAACAAAAGTTTGCTTTTAATGTTCTAAAACCAAAATGTTTATTTCTGTTAGCATTTCAAGTGTGTCTGTTCAGAACATGGTGGCTTATGTTATGTTGCCAATTGTCATTTTTGTGCTGGTTTATAGTTTAACCATTAGTGAGGTAGCTGTTACATTTTCAGACACCAGCTGTTTTATCACCCATTGAAACGCACTCTGCTGAACAAACTATGTCATTACACCAATTTTAAATTACCCCAAGCATGTTTTTTCTGCATCATGCTTTTTAAATATAAGGTTTTAAAACCTTATAAATCAGCTGGTAAATCGATAAAGACAAACACTGATAAAGCGGTCGGGCTCTGCAATTCTGCACAATGTTCAATGTGTGTCCTCCAAGGAATTTAGATTGTAAAAAATTCTAAGGGGTCATGTGGGACATGCAACTTAAAATGACCCTGCTTGAAGTGTATTGTGAGAGACATAAGAACACCCTGCCTGAATAAACTCAGTCCATACAATTTAAAGGTGTATTTACTCATTACTTTAATACAGTTATAAAAAGACAATTGTAGTAGGGAGAAAAGGAAGATATCTGAATGAAATGGAGTTGTAGAATTAGAAATGTCACAGTTATGGTTAAGGTGTCCTGCAACAATGTCCTTTGGGAGGTGTACATAGGTGTGTTGGGGCAGGGCGGTGCTCCCATTGGGCCATCCCCCCTGTTAAACATTAACAAATCATCTACTGACTATAGGCTGTGTAAGGTCCATCAGTGTAAGGCGTATGTGTAGGTGATTAAGGTCATATGAAGGCCGTTGGTGCTGGTCAGAATCTGTGTCCATAGCCGTTTAGGCGGGGTTGCCTGGAATAGATAACTCAGGGCATACACTGCCTTTCTTGAATTCTGCTTGGAGGAATGTTGGATTACTTGAGAGTGTAAGGAAACAGCTTTCAGGATTTGTTCATTGTTGTCTTTAACTGAAACCTTAGCTAAATGAGGTACCTTTCTGTGCCAAGTTGTTGAATGGAGCAAAAAGAAACACCGACACAAGTGAGCATATCATTGTAGAAACTTGTGTCAGAAAATAATTACAGATCACACTAACTACAGGTCAGCCTTTTTAGCAAAGCCCTTCACAATTTGTCTGTCACACTCACAACCTGAATTTCCCCGGAAAGGATCACATTCGGTGCAAAATGCTTATCAGTGTCAACAAATGTAATAACTTGGTTAAAGATAAATATGTAATTCGATTCCAAAATGTCTAGTAAAAACTAGTTGTTATATATCTTGTATGAGTTGACTCAACATGGCAGAATAAATCCATTGAATGTTGCCCTATCCACTGAACCAGATGAATTAGGCAAATTTACATGTAATCACAATAGTTAGTGTTTTAGGTTTAATTATTATTATTATTATTATTATTATTATTATTATTATTATTATTATTATTATTATTATTATTATAGTGCATAGTGTCATTTTGATAACCATTATTAATAAACACTAGATGTACAGTGCAGTTAATTACAGTTTAGTTGATAGTTATTTAAGTGTTAACAAACAATGAAACACATTATACACAATTTATCAAGCAAATGCAAAGGTTTAGAAACGTTAGTTCTGTTTGTACTTTAGCTTCAGTTTCAGAATGGCCTTCCAATTACTGTTTATAGATAAACTACATTGTTTTTATGAACCATTTACAAAATGTTACAAACATTAGTTGCAGCTGTTCAATAAAAACTGCTTAATGCATGCTTTATAATGCACTTCATTGTAAAGCAGTGACATAGCTTTTAAATATGGACGAAGTAACTATAAACATGATTGTAAAGTGTTCACAATAACTAAAAAGCCTTGTGTGTCTAAAGTGGAGAGAGCAAACTATATTTGTCCACAAAGCATGAATCCTGCCACACTGCCCTCCCAAACGTGTGTCTTTCATTAGTGACAAAGCAGAAGAAAACACTCACGGTAGGAAGACGAGAGCTTTTGTCAGTGCTGGACTGAGAGTGCAAGCGTGGTTGTTTTCTGGAGGCAGTACGCAGGTAGATCGAGTACAAACGGAACTCGTTAAAAATGGCATGTTGTTTATGTGTTTCAGGCATTTCAGAATCACAGTAATTCGTATGGCTAAATATAAGCTATGGGTGTGTATATGTGTGGGTGTGTGTATGAGGGATTGTACTCCCTGCACATTAAAAGTGTGATTTTTGTTCCAGAGGGGACTCAGAGAGACAGGGACCGAGAGAGAGAGGCATGCTCTCACATATCCACATGTCTCCTCAGCAAAGGAGAATGCCTTCATTATTCATCTCGACTGAAACATTAAAACCAAATGGGCTGCTCTTCAGAAAAAAGCATTTTATTAATGCAAACTGTTATTTTAAGTTCACATGCACCGGGCCCTCCCTTATCTTCCTTCATTTGATCATTATTTAGCACAAGAAGTGTTATGAATCTGACCAGATGTCCAGTATCAGCTTCCACTAAATTACAGCTTTAAATATCCAGTGGAACAGACACAGTCGGTCAGTCAGTTCTATAAGGTTAAACAACCTTAGTGGCCAGCTGAAACATTAAAAAGTACAAAATAAGCTAGTCCAGTTGTATTTATAGGATGTCAAATGTCATGTGTGTTTTGTACAGAAAGAAAAAAAAAAAACCTTTTCTTCAAAATACATCTAAAGCAGGCAACACACGAACAGCCAAGAAGCTTTGAGATTCTTCTTCCTCACTATGCAGCACTGGGCCTTGAATCATGTGCTGGGACATTCCGAGTACCTTCTAAATTACTGATATTGTATCATTGAGTGTCTGAGATAATTATAAATGGAAGACTCCTTGAACTGAAAGCCTAAAACCACAGTGTAAGGATGCCCAGATCCTCCAGGAGAAGAGGAAACGTACATTAAATATTAGGAATGAGAAAAAAAAAAAGTGTCGAAAAAAGAAGGGCAGAATTACTTAGATACGCAAGTGAAAAATACATGACTGTAATCATATGATGTAAGTCTATATCGTGATCAAAATCATTTTAAGAAATAAATACTTTATAATTGTTACTCATTGAAATATGCCAAAAACGTAAACCACCTGTTAACTGTAACTGAGCTCTGTTATGGCTGTCCCTTAACCAATATCGGCACAATAGGTTTGGCGATGCATTTTCTTGCTAACGCGTGATAGGCTGGCTCAGATTCCCAGATAAATAATATCAGAAGAACATCTGAAGCTTCTAAGGCATGGTGAGAAAGTGCCTTCTGAGCTTGGTTAATTTAGGCTTGTGACAGTGGTAATGTACGTGGGTGTAGTGCCGCCACAGCGTCGCTCTGACACTTTGTTTTATCTCCAAGTGAGAACATTACGTTGCTAAAACTAACTTGGTTGTATGGCGTGCTTTCAACAAAGGCTGGCATCTTTTCATTAGCAAAGCTGAGCAGCTTTTCATGCCCAGCTCGTTACAGTATGTGACAAAGAGGTAACGAGCTAACACATAATGTTATGATTCAGTGTCTTTTTGCTGTGTTTCATTTTGAAATCAGGCCCTGGTGTGTCTCTTGTTCCTTTTCAGTTTCTCCTGTATGTTCTTCCCTCTGTGCGTTTGCCTTTGTTCCCTCTCCTGTCATCCTCCCTCCTCACTCACCACACCTGTCCCTCATCTTGTCATTAGTGTATCTGTGTATAGTCTTTGCCCTCCCTCTTGTCTTGTTCAGTTCATTCTGTGATGTGCCTGTGATGTTCCCCGTTACTCCATCAGTCTGTCTGTTCCTGGCCACACCGTCTTGGCCTGTCGTTGCTCGTGTCTCCCATTTGGTATGTTTTTGGTTTCCTACTTCTTGTTTAGATTTTTTCTTTGCACTCTTTGTTTTTTGAGCCTTTCAGTTGCTACTTTGTATGTTGTCTTGTTTGCTTATCTGTCTAGGATCCCTTGTTTTTTTTGTATTTGTAGAGCGTTTGTTAATAAAGCTCACTTTTTGTTTCCCCCATTTCCTGCCTCCTTTGTGTGCGTCTGCATCTTGCATATTGTCCTGTCCTTCTGTCTGTTTGTGAGGGTCGAGTGGCTCCGTTTCAATGACCTACTCTGTCAAAATGGCTAACCAAGAGTACACCGTAAGCAATTGTATTTGGTCCCTGACCCAAACTATGAACCTATATTCATTTAAAATGTCAATTAGGAGTTTCTGCTCTGACATTTTCAATGGCAAAACTATTCACAGGGGGACAATCATTATGACAAAAGTTACAGTGCACAGCACCAGCTTTGAATAAACAAGCTTACTTGCTGCAGGTACTCATTATAGCCCATTAAAGAGAAGAATAAGATGACAACTAAGCTTCATGACTAAATATTTCCATTATGAGAGAAGCAGCCATAATCATGACATATACGGTGGAAATTATGAGATGAAAAGTCTTGGCTATAAGATATGGGTAAAAGTACTTGTGTCAGAAATGTAATAATATATGTATATATTTTTTGTTTAATTCGTTTTTAATGCTGCTCCTTTTAGAATGCATGACCTCAGTATTCATGGCGACAACCATGCATGCAGGAAAATGTTCCACCCCAAAAAGATGCTAGCAGTCTTTGTGAATTATTAATTCTAAAAAAGAAAATCACTGTGTCCTTGCACGTCAGTGGCCAGCACACGCATGCGTGTGTATGTACGCACCCATGACTGCATCTCAGCAGTGCTCCAGTAATTTAAAACAAAAAATAGCACTGCACCCCTGGTAATGTAACCTGTGTAACTGCTCTCCTCGCTCTCTTTTTTGCCCCTTCTGGTGCCAGCAGACACCTAGAAACCTCCCAGCAGGGCACGCCGTTGTAAACGCTTCCATTGCAGTATCTGTGATTTCCTCTGTCCTCACCAACATCGAAACCAAACCCATGCCCTTGTAGGTGACACGTACAGCAAGAAGTGTGATACTAACACTCACAAAACAATTCTGAATTCTTAGGAAACTTAAAACTTTTGACTTTCTGACTTTTTTCAGTCTTGTGAAGCACTTTACTCTGTGAAAGGTGCCAAGACTATTGACTTACTGCCTCTTATTCTTTACTTCATCATCTTCATTCAGCATTGATTAAAAGGCTCAAAGTTATACAAAATATCTTGACTATAATCTCTGAATGTTGTGATTTTTTTTAAATTCTAAAATGTCAATGTAGAAAGTCAAGGATGGGCATCAGTGAATTAAAAAAAATCACCTCATCACCTTTCTGTGCGCTTTGAGCCAAACTCTTGTGTAACAGAATCTCACATTTATGCTGTGAGCCACTCGAATCCTCGACTGTTGTTTTCTATCTGACTTACCACTCAGCTTCTTTCATACTTTGTACAAGTGCTAAACATGCCTTTCTTGTTCTCTAACCTTTTGGTCATGGCTGTAGGCCAGAATCCAGTCCTCCTGCTCAGGGTGGAAGAGCAAGCTGAGGATGTAGAAATTCAGTCTGTACTTCTGGTAGGTGGCTCCTTCATCAGAGCTGATAAGCAGACTGCTCTCCACCTCTGGATCAGTTAGCAGCATGATCTGTAGACGACAGAAGTGGGATGAATAAGAACAGTGTTAGCAGCTTGAACAGAAAGGCGAGAAAATGGCATTCGCAGCAAGTCATGTTCCGCGTCAAACACCGGTACAATGCCACTAAAACTAGAACTAACAATTTAATTGATATACTTAAAAAAAAAAATGTGCAGGAGCATGACTATCACTCTGTGATTTGCTGAAGTCCTGTCATTTGTCTGCACTTCATCAAGTGGAGAATGTCTGCAGTATTGACAAGACAGACCACGGAGAGGCAAGTCAATCAAGACTGATTACCATATCTGACATATTAAGTGTATTATTGCAAGTGCTGCTGCAGATTAGCATGTTAAAAACTTGTCATCTACAGTCAGTTTTCCACTGATGATGCCATCTCTCAAATAATAATTTGCATCGTTAGGCTTGATGATATAATCACTATGATACATCTTGCTGCAAACGTGTGTGTGTGCGTGTGTGTGTGTGTATTTTTCCTCTGTTTAAGTGGAGTGGCTGTGTGCTCCTCATCATTCAGATATCTGCTGGTTGCCTCTCTCTGTGCTCAGTCAGGCCTTGAAAGCTCTAATTTCCCGTGAGCGCCTCTCTTTTCTTAGAGGTCCAACATTTTTTTTTTCTTTTTTTTTTTTTTCGCCACATTCTGGCATGGTCCCCAGAAAAATCACAAAGAAGTCCGCAGAGAATATCATATGCAAATATAATTGAATCAGTGAAGCTGAAGACACCCAGGCATTCTCATCATCATTATTAGAGTGTACAGTAGCAGAGAGTCTGGAGAGGCACACTTGTGGATGTGTGGGCATGTGCATGTAAGTCTATATGGTTCTGCAAGCCTATGAGTTTAAATCACCCCCGGGTGTAACCCTGATTAAACATGTCTATGTGTTTCAATTGCTTCTAAAAGACAAGAATCTGGCTCTGGAATTTACCGCTCCTAAGTATTCAAAGGAAGAGCCTTTTCTGAGCTTTTTCAATCAGGCTGGTGAGGTTTGATGATCAAGGCAGGTTCTCAGTGATGGTAATTCAAAGGAACCTAAAACTGTTCACCTGCTCTACCTCAGCTCCATTGATGTAGACAGGGATGTGTGTCTTTGCCTCCTTTATTCAAAGATCAACAATCAGCTCCTTGAGTTCACTGACGTTGAGCAGTGGATTGTTCTCTGTGCATCGTGCTGCAAGATTGTTGATTTCCTGCATATACTAACTCCTATTGTTGTTTTTAATGCAGCCAACGATGGTGGTGCTATCCGCATACCATGCAATAAAGTTCTGTTGATATCTTGTAGTGCAGCTGTGGGTGTACGGTGTGAAAAGGAGGGGGCTGAGCACACAGCCTTGGGGGGCTCCGGTGTTGAGCACTAACATAGAGGAGATGCGCCTGCCAATCCTCCCTCCCCGGGGTGCGCTTGTGAGGAAGTCCAATATCCAGTAGCAAAGTGTTGTACTTTAGCAAGAGTGTTTAGTTTTCCAATCAGCTTCATGGGTGAGATTGTGTTAAGGAATGAACTGAAGTCAACAAATACAGTCCAGATGTAGCTGTTCTTATTCTCCAGGTGCATAAAGACTGTGTGGAGGGCAGTAGACATGGCATCCTCTGTGGATCTGTTGGTTCTAAAAGCATACTGGTGAGGGTCCAGGCTAGCAGGGATGTTGTCTGTGGTGTGCTGGAGAACCTGTTTCTCAAAACAGTTTGGGGATGGGGGTGAGGGACAGCGACACAAACACAAACAACAATAGAGGGAGAAGAGAGCTGCACAAGTTATTAAAAAAAAAAAAAAAAAAGTCAGGGTCAGGCTCGGGCTCGGCAGAGAATCTAAACTCTAACTCACCCTCAGCAAGAGTGGCCTCACTCATGATGAGCTACTTATGTAGCCTGTGACATTTTGGATCACCTGGCACATATATTAAATGCTGTTGGTCTCTTAGATGCCGGCTTTCAGTCTTGAACTGGCAGTGTTGTGTGCTACCTTGTCACCTGAACAAAAGGCAGCTTTTTACAGGCCCCATCTCTTCATTCTGGTTGGGAAATGCACTGCATGAAAAGTGGGATTTGCATCAGTAAGCGGCACTGCAGATTGTCGTGGAAGTTCAGCTTTACGACTGCACACGGTAATATGCAGGCAACACCGAAAACTGCTGTGAATTGTCTGAAATTGACGCGGCCTTGCTCTTACTGTCTTTGTGACCATCGTGTCACCGACACATTTCCTGATATATGATGTTACTGAAGGTGTACATTCCTCAGGACTCATGTTGTTATAAAATCACTGAACATTTGCCTGTGTCCTTTATGGCTGCTTAGCTTCATCTGTCAACACTTTCACAGTTTTACCTGATGGATAAAACTGTTATCACAGTTGATACAGAGGGTCACTATAAACTGAGAGTAAGTGAGCAGAAAAAGCAGAGAAATTCGATCTGATAGGCCACAGTGAGGACATAGGAAGACTTTTTAGCTGCCAGGAATATTGGTATACACATGGTCCAAGATATTTCTTCCTTTGGTGAGGATCTGAACATGCTGGTGGAATTAAAGTAAAAGAGTTCTCAGGTCAAGATTCAAGATTTTAGATTCTAGTATCAAAATTTCTTTAGTCTGGCTGTCTTGGACTTGACACGTCTGTACCTCTGGCCTGAGGGTGGAGGTGTGAACAGACCGTGCTGGGGGTGGGTGGGGTCTTTGAGGATGGAGGTGGCTCCCCTGTGGACTCTCAGGTTGTCGATGCTCTGCAGAGAGGGCAGTATAGTCCTGGTGATCTTCTCCACAGTCTTTACCACCCAGTAGAAACTGACTGATGTGTCAAAAAATAAGAGTGTTCATTTCCGTGTTATAAATGGAGATTTGTCTTTGCAAAGCCAAAGGCTGCAGCAAGTACCAGAACCCCGTTAAAGTTCACACGATGCCGCTGTCGCCAACAGGTCGATAATAGTTATGTAAGTGCAGAAAAGGCACTGTCCCTGTGTCTCTCACAGAAGTGGCCTTTGGCATGACAATCTTTTTATGCCCATTATGTCATCAGACAGCAGTGAGAAAGAGAATACACACTGCTTTCACAGTCAATATCCTTCACAGTATGGCACTGTACACCAAACTCTGTGCTCGTATGCTGGTGAGTCATTTGTCAGCACCCAGTGGGGTAACAGCAGGCATGGTGGGCGGACCCACTAACACCGGTCCATTAATCACAAGACGGATACTGCCATATACGTATACGTATAATGCCATATACGTGAGCCTCATGTTGAATAACCCAATCAAATCTACTCATACACCGTCTGTACTACAAATCCCAATTAACTTTTCGCTCAATAATAGTTAATAGACAACTTCAGAATTGTCTGATTTAATTCTGATGAACAGGAGATTACAAGAACATTTTAAGATTTAGCATGGTAACAGTAATGTGTATTCCACAAGCATACATCAGAATATGGAGATCAATTTACCCTGGAGAGATGTGTAGATAGAATATGGAGATTACCTGCTCTGATGGAAGAGGCTTTGTTTTTTACGTTTGTATAGAGAACCTTAGGTAACCTCTCAATCATATAGGGGAAAATACTGGAGGATGAATGCCACAGTATAGGAAGGAGTCCTGTAGCATAATGTTATTCAATTCTACGTTGGTGTGAATATATGGAGGCTTTGCCTTGATTGCAATCTTCAGTCATTCCTTTCCTTCAGTTGCTCCACACAAAGCCTTCCCACATTCAGAATTAGCTCATAATAAAACGTTTGCATGTTGATGTTTACATTGAATCCCATAACTGGATTTTACATGGGCTTCTCCCAGTTTACACAGCGTAGCACGCATATACAAACATATGACAGGCTTGAATAAGAATACAGTGGAACCCCGGCTTAAGAAGACCCTATTTAACGAAAAATTCAAGTTACGAAGGCACTTAACAGCAATATTTCTGCCCACGTAACGAAATCCCACAAATACAGGAAAATTCACGTTAATTTCAAATTTGCCGCGACCGAAATAAAAAAATTATAAGATAGAAAATTTGAAAAAAAATTATAAGTTTAAACAAATGTTTTAAAAAATATCATTGCACAGTGTACGTACGTACATTAATTAACATAAATGTAAGTTTTAGTTTTAATGTTTACAATTAAATTCCATAATGTTATGTACATGTACACGTACGTATGTATGCATGCATACGTATGCTTTCTTCAGCCTCCGCCACCTCCACCACCTCCTCCTCCACCAAGAACTTCGTCTTCAGCCAGCATCGCCTCACTCAAAAGGTACATACATAATTTATTTTATTGATATTTATTAATAGATTTATCATTTATAAATTATTTTTTTCATTTCAGATTGTATTTTGGAATATTCTTAGTGTTTTTTTTCAAATATTAAGTCATATTTGTAGAAGAAATACACGACTGGTAGGGGGCCTGGAACGAATTAGGCTATTTATAGGGAAAAAGGTGCTTCGACTTACGAAAATTTTGACTTACGAAAGACCCTCTGGAACGAATTCACTTAGTGAGTCGGGGTTCCACTGTATTGTTGTTCACCATCTCATGAAAAAAAAGGGGACTAAAACAACTAAAATACAATCACAGTTCACAAAAACAGCTGGTGAAGTTCAATTAAAGCTAAACATTAAAGGAAAACAGTTGCTTTGCAGATACAATATCAATATTTTCAAGCCTCACCTTTTTAGAGAAGCGTATATAAAGATGTTCTATGTAATATTTGTCATGGTGACGAAGGGAAACCAACATGCTTTAAAACCTTTTAAGTTTGCTTTTCAAGACATTTACGAAAATGCTTCATGCACAGCTTAACCACTCTAAATCTGTTTTTTTAGCATCAGACCATCCTTTTCAGCATAAACGTTGCAATGCACCCACTATTAGCTAGTTCCATTGCACCAAACAAAAGTTGGCAACTGGTTGTTGGTTAAATATTTAGGGAGCAATATAAACGGCTTAAAAACAGGGCTAAAAGGAGAGTAAACATTGCACTTGGAATTCTCAGGTTGCCAGACAAGATGTGAACTATATGCTAATGTTGTTCCGCGCTGGATGAGTTGGCAGTAGTTTGCTAACACATTATGAACTATAGACTTTGGGGCTTTGAACTTTCTCTACCCCCAAGTGATGAAATTTTAACTGCAACTTGATATTGCACTGGAGCACCAGCATCTCAGACCAATAGAAATGGTTTGTGGTTTCAACATTCATAGGGTGCAACTTACAGGATACTGCATGTTAGAGCGTAGGAGAGGTACTCACATGCACTTTCGCCCAGCCCAGTGACCAAAACAAATGGTCGGACTGACAGAGCGGGGTGTGATAACACTCGCTGTTGATGCCAGCCTGTTGGTCATGACTGTTTGTTCATCAATTAAACTAAAACAGCCTCTTTGAATAGAGGTTGAACTTAACACCAAAAGAATAAACGTTTGTGAAAAAACAATTTGCTAAAAAAAAAATACTTTAATTGGAAACTTAGCTAGAAATCAAGCTTTGTAATTCAAAAGAATCCAAGTATTTGTGTGTGTGTCTGTGTGTGCGTGTGTGTGTCTGTGCATGATAGACTGTAAATTATGAAGCCAAAAAGGTTGAAAATGACAAAGGTTAATGAAGCGTATATGTGTTGGCTGGAGGACATTTAAGATATGTGTAAGGAATACTTGAGTTAATTCTATCACCTCAGTACTGTAAATACTCCAAGATACAATTTATTGAAATTAAATTAGCCTCATATTTGGTATTTCACACAGTCATCTAGTAATTGGATTGTGACTCCTCTCTACAAATCTGTGCCTAATTTCTCGCAATACCCTCCAATAAATAGCTCTTGTGTTGCTGTCAGACTTTAAGCGGGTTCAGATTAGAAAAGCAGTGAAAGAGGGGATCAAATAACAGAGCTTGAGTTGCCCTGGGGCAAGTCAATTTTCTTGCTGTACAGTGACAACGATGTGGTTTGGAGTGACTTAATAGAAGTTAATGAACTTCACCTGATTCTGGCTTGTTTTTAGAGCAGAAAAACAACCCGTAGACGCAGGATGTTCCACCTGTGGGATCAGGTGGGGGATCAAGGACGGTTCATATTTATCCTGGTATCTGAGAAGTGCTTTCTTCACGTTTGTCAGCTTCTGCACACTATGCTCTGTAAGCGTAACACTTCTACCAATTCTTTCACCTGTCTTATTCAAGGATCTATGATTGTCTTAAATGTTCCAATCTGCTCTGATTCACTTGTTTCAAAGAACAACATCAAACAAAGCACAAATCACTGCAAAACTTCTTTAACCTACTTATCACTTCACTGGGTGGGCTGAAGCACAATGCATTTATAAAAAGGAGAGGATTCTCTGGTTGTACAGATGTTCCTCCAAGCAACAGAAGCCGCTGTGGATTATTTCACATCCGTATCAGCGCAGACTCGGGGAAAAAGGGAAACGTTAGCTGCGGGTTGTACTTATAAGCCAGAGGTATTGAGTCTGATAATTGAAGCCAAAGGGCAGTGAAAGGGGAGCAGGTCTAGCCAGGAGAAAGTAAAGTATTCACAAGAGGTTGATAAATGTCAGTTGTAAAGATGTGCTGGAGCGGCTAAAGGTCTCAGCGTCTCCTGCCATCCCTGCAAACCCCTTTGGCCTAAAGTGCAACAAGTCAAGAACCTAGAGAAAACTTAAAAAAAACACAGTTCACTCATAAAAAAAACAAACCAAACATTTAGTCACTGTGTGAGAGAGAGAGAGGTGGTTGTGTCGGCTGTGGTTTTATTTGTTATGGTACCTGTCCATGTTTTTTTCTTTTTTTTGAGGGCTTGTCCTGCCTTACAGTCTTGCACGCTTGACAAACACAGGCCACACCGTCCAGAACCACCCACTTACTGGCTGCAGCTGACTGCATGGACAGCACTCACAGGCTGTCTGCTCCAGGATTTCAACCCAGAGGAAACAAGAGCAGCCTGTGCTGACCAGTCACAGATTGTGTGGTCTCGGTGTGGTAGCTCCGTAGAAACAAATCAGGAACCAAATTATATGCACTTTAAATGTACAAAATGTCGCAGGGACAGACCTCCTGCTGTTCTCTGGAGCCATTTACCGCCCGGTCGAGAGCCCAGAGATTACTTCTTAACATTTAAGTTGATACAGAGTGAAGAGGTCTGGCTGTTTAGGGCAAAATTAACACTCGTGCAAGTAATGTGAATGACAAAAATAATCCCATGGTCAAACTCGAGCAAGTTTTGAGTTTATTTCACGGCAAACATTTGCTTTGCTGGTGGTGCACACACCAAAAAAAACAACCAAGATACGGCAGGAATGTTTTATGGATGAGGTAATGTTTAAAAGTTTTGTTCAGGTAACATTTATTCTCATTAGCAGACTTCCTTCTTCACACTCTGACTCTGACTCTTCTGAAAAAAATGTACTGCTCACCTACTCTTTCTTCAGAACAATCTTGTCATGGACATCTTTCCTTCTCTTACACGCTTTTAAAAAGGTAAGTTGCTGTAATTACCCTTTCATACTGATACTCATGCACTTAATGTGAGCCGAGATTCATGCCGGATCATCCTGGACTTACTGTTGTAAATGTGATATGTCCATTTTTAATTGGACTTCAGGAAAACATGTGCACTTTCAGGTAAGTCAACAAGAGTAGATGGACTGAGTGAAGTTTTATGTTTTCAGTAGAGTATTTGTACTAAAAAGTATTTAATGTGACTATAAATATTTGAATTTGAACCTTTATAGAAGACTCCTGTAACATACATTATCAATCAGTGGCACACCTGTAGATTACTGCTCACTGTCACTTGCCACTTAATAAGATGGGTAATTATTACAAGGCTAATGCTAACAAACACACAGCAAAGGGGGGAAAATGGCCGTATTACTAATGAGTTGAACTCCACCTTTCAAGTAAAAGACGGGCCCTCTGTGCGCCCATGTGGAACCACGCTAACGTCTCAAAATGTCTGCATTGGCGGCACGGAGTGCATCAAATCAATCTTGCCGCATCTATTAATGAACATTCTGGACAGACGCTATCAAACTCCAAGGAGCTGCGTGGCTGGAAGAGCAGGACATGAAAGCAGAAACAGTCGGTGCACATATTCATAATTATTACTTCTGCTTCCCCCCGCTGCATCGACCAGGTGCTTCCAAGTGTTTGATCCATCTTATTAAGCGCAATTCCTGTCTCTTGATCGGAGGCATTTAAGGCTGGACTAATTGAACACTGCCTGACATTTCAGCTCACCCCAGACCCTCCGCTAGACCTGACAAACAGTAACATGTCAGCTCCCGCCCTTCATTATAATTGGGCTTGCATCGCGGCTAGCGAGCTATCTGCCCCTTATAAGTTGTGAGGCGTGCGAGCAGTGGGTAGAAACACAGAGCTACGGATTAATTACGCATGAATGGACAGGGAGAGAACTGACAAACAAAATCAGATTAGATAGTTAACCATCAGCAGACGCACTTTAGACATCTTGATCTGTCTTTAGCTGCTGAAGTACCATAATTCTTCACAGTCACCGTTAATAGATAACGCGACAGTTAGCGTAGGTTAGAGCTTTTAGAGGGGAATCCAGGTCCCTTATCCTGGCAGTGTCAGGCGCATTGAGTAAGCTTGCACTCCCATGCTGAGAAAGTGGGCAATGTTCTGTGAAGGGAAGTAAAACAATATTGATGGAATACCACAGCTCACCTAGATTTACCCATCCCATCTCCTTCACCACTCCACCTCTCTCTCCCTCTCCTATTTCTGAGAGTCTCTCACGCAGTCAGCCTGTCTTCATCTCCCTCCGTCTCTCCATCCATCTGTATTTGTGTCTCTCAGCCTGTCTCCCCTCCTCTGTCTCTGTGTTGTCTTGCGGGGCTCCAGAGCTCTCGCCTCTCGGCTCGTCGCAGCCATTTGGAGATTGTGCCTCGGGGCTGACAGATGTTGCATTTCCTCCCAGCGCCACCAACCCCCACCACACCACCTCAAACGAAACCATCATCCGTTAACTTGTACTCGATTGCGTTACCACCGCTGGATGCGTGACATTCCAGCCAAGCAAAGGAAGGCTGATTTGCTGTGATTCATTTGGCATGCTTTGTGTTCTTAAAAAGACCAGCTGACAGAAAAAAAAAGAAAGAAAAAAACACTTCACCTTCCTTTTCCCATGCTTTATCTCAACACTATTTGCAGTTGAAGGAGATATGAGTATGCTGCTCTGTACCAGGTGGTATTGCTCCAGGTTTGTCTGGTGTAAGCAAGCATGTGTCGCACTGACACTTGACCTGTTTCATTAGGAACGTCTCCATGATTTCACTGCAGCATGAAGTTTGCTGAGGACAAGCTAACGCTGTGCTCTATGTGGGAAAATAATGTGCATCTGTTGCGTTTTATTTTCTATAAATAAGCTGAAACTTGATGATGGCATGATGGCTTAAGTCTGAAGGAGGAAGTCTCCTCTTTTGCTGCCATTAAAATAGCAGTCCGTGTGTTCAGTTTGGAATAGATCTCAGCTGAATAACAGTCTTAAAGAAATTCATTAGCCGACATGATGAAGAAATCTGGGTTGTTCTTTTCTTGACAGACATAGTCATGTAGAAGGATGTTTTACAACATCTTATTAAAGACCAAAGCAGGCAACAATAATGTTTCACTCGTTACTACATAATTAACCGGCAGAACACAGCTTCTGGACTCAATAAATTATTAGCTTCACATAATTTCAGAGTTCTCTCTTTTCGCAACAGCAGATCTGTCCGTCCTTCACACTCCTCACACCTGGCTGAATGTTGGTTGCCAAAATGATACGAATGTGATATTCACTACCCTAAAAAGCGTTCACACAGCGCTGCCAAAAATCATCAGTCTTATTCGTCAGCAGCGTGTGGCTGCCAAGCTTTAATCTACTGTACATCTCAAAGACAATCGAGGTTTCATATTGTTCCCACTGAGTCACTTAAGCTGACTATACCTGCATTCTCTACATGGCTGGCAGTACAAAAATAAATACCAAGTAATTACTATCCTTTGTTCACTCTTACTTTTGAAGGACAAGCAATTCCTTATGTATTTGTGCCAGCATGCTAATGTCAGCACTGTGCATGTGAATGACTGGGAATCCACTCATGTGCTATTCATTTAAAGGAGACATGTTGTGGTCATTTTCAGGTGTACAATTGTATTTTGGGTCTCTACTGGAATAGTTTTTACATGCTTTAATGCTCAGAATAAAACATAATGTTTCTTATGGTCAGTGTTGCAGCTATGTATTCCCCCCTCTGTCTGGAGCAGTGCTGTCCGTGGGAGAGAGGAGCTCCCGTTGGTGTGGGCTTTGGTCTTTCAAACTCCAAGATCTTTTACGTACACAAGAACCTTCGTAAAAGAACAAAGGAGAGGGAGGAAAAAAAGAGAAAATGCATAATAGGACTACTTCAGTTTTCAGCCAGAGAAATACATGAACGTGTTGGCATCAGTAAGTAGATTAAATAACGTGCACATTGTGCGTTTTGTTCAGTTCTTCAGTTGTGGTATCAGTTATACTGCGGTATACACTTTACAAGGCAGCAATTCCATTTGTGCCAAACAGCTACTTTTCACAAACCACAGGATGTAAATAATTAACTCTGTGCTCTCTGTGTTCTCACAAAATGTAATTACCTCATGATCTTGCTTTAATGTATTATTTTTTTGTTTTTCCTTTTGGCTCATTAGGCACATTATTCATTATTATCATTATTTGTTTTGAATGTATTGTGTTTTCTGATTCGTTTTTCTTCCACCATTGAGATCCATTTGATGCTCTGCTATTGCTTTTGGTCCATGTCTACTTTCCAAGACCATTAAAACAACTCAACCCAAATGTCCTATTATCAGACTAATGTGCTTAGTGGGCGTGGCCTTATTTATTTTCAATATGAATTACAAGTCAGTAACAGGATAATCTGTACTTGCATAAATGCAGACATTTTCCAGTCGAAGGCAAGAAAGTTAAGTCTTATTGTTGACTGTTAAATCAGTTAAAAAAGTAAGAATAGAGTTTTTCGGGTGATTTCTTTTGCTCTCACGCTTCATGAATATTTATTGAGCCTAACCTTTCATGTAAGGTGACACTCATGGCTACTGCAGAGAAAAGCATCAATATTAAATAACCCTGAGTATTTATGTATGACATTCCTCTAAGTTTTTTTTCTTTTTTTTTTTGTTTTTTTTTGCATCATACAGTCTGTGGACCCCCCGATTTTTTTTTTTTTCTGGATTGGATATGAAATATTAAAATTCACTTTAAAGTCTGAGCTTGTATCCAAAAGTGAGACAATAAACAAAAGTCTTTGAAGCCTGACAGTGGGAGAGGTCTCATCTGAGGTAAATTCCTATTCCACCCACCTGCCTGTTGTTGCCGTCTGAGCCACACAAGGCCGTAATTGTTTTTGAGTGCCGTGCTTGCAAACACATGCATGCATGCACACACAAACAAGCCGGCAGACACACACAAGCACGATTTTTGCTGTGAAAACAGTTGAGGCCAGCAATTGTTGTTTTAGTCAATACGTTCATAGAGAAAAAAAAAAAGTGGTCATGTATTCCTTTAAGACAACACACACTGAGTGTAAAGTAGCAGAGAGTGAATCCATCTGTCACTCAGACGCTTCCTCTTGAAAAAGTCCTCTTTGTTTTCAAGCCATTAGAGGCATTACCCATTTGTATGAGACTGCAATCTGTGAGGCTGTGTTTTGTTTTTTGTTTTTTTTTTGTTTTTTTTTTCTTTTAACCAGCACTCACCATCCCCTGCCATCTACTGTAATAATGTGCTCTCACAAAATCTCAGGCTAGAACCCCCAAATCATTCCCCTAATGTGTCCTCGAGATGTGTTCTCTCATGTACAGGCTCAGTATGAAGCCACAATATGAAAATTGATGTAATTGCTGTGTTGTCAGTCTGTTTTCTCCATGGGTGACCCCTGGGCCGTCTCTCCATTTTGTTAGCTCTGTCATTCTTTTTTTTTTTTTCCTCTCCATCCCCCCTTCCACTCGTCCATGCTCAATTGCTCTCTGTCAGTTTATTTGCTGTCTCCTTCCTCCCTCTCCTATCTCCTGCTCACTGTCTTTTCTTTTGCTCTCTGTGCCATTTGTCTCTCCAACCAACTCTCCATCCTTCAGTGCTTTACTCCCTCTCTCCCCTGCAGCCACAGAGGCCTGATTTACTTCCACTGCTGGCTGAAGAAAGGGGCTTTTGTCTACCACCAGCAGTGGTCACATGGCGCCATAGATGACAGCAAGACCGACGAACCTTCAGTATCTGCTACTTTCCCTTACAAGCATGCATGTGAGTGGGTGAATACATGTGTATGGGAAAAACAGAGATCGTGTGTGTGTGTGTGTGTGTGTGTGTGTGTGTGTGTGTGGGCGGGGGGTTATTCCAAAGTCTGTTTTTCTATATTATGTGCACTCGTATTATATTTTGGCCCCAGTAACAGGATGGATGACAACGCCTGTCCATCTGTCTGTCCACCTAGCGCAATATTCCATGGCGCAATATTGAACAGTACAGCACGCTACTATTATTTTTTTACTTTTCTCTGTATTCCACTGAAATAGGCTTCCTCAAGCAAGTTTCGTCTGACAAGGCCCGAGACTCCACTGTAGAACTCGGAGTCCCAAGTGGGAGCAGATAGTGGACAGAGCCAGTGGGGAATCAACATAGGTGTCTGAAAAAGCAGGAATGAAGCTCATGGTTGGTGCTACTGGACGCCGCCATCTCGTCAGTGCCTGACTCTAGTGCCTCACTCCCAGCTGAACGAAAATGGGGGCGAGGCAGAGTGCGGTTACACATGAAGCAAGCGTGGTTAATTAAACAAACCCACTGGCTGAAAGCTAGCGAGCCAACCGAGGCTAACAAGCATTCTGCGTTCACAAGAACTGAATCTCACCTCACGTTATTCATGCGAGATGATCACAGGATCATTTGTGGTTATTCAGTTACTCTGCTTCTCGGCTTGATGCACGCATTCCTCACGTCTGGGAATGAGTATTGCAACAGCATCCTCTACGGCAAGGCATCCGAACTCTTTAATGAATTTCAGTATGTCCAGAACTCTGCTGCTCGTGCACAACCGTGACCACATCAGCCCCGTCCTCCAGGATCTCCACTGGCTCTCTGTCCCACGACAGACCCAATTCAAAAATCCTCCTCCTCACTCACAAAGCTCCACAATCCTCACCTTTTTAAAACTGCTTTTAATGTGCAACATGTGTTTCCTTATTTTGTTTTTAGTGTGTTGATTTTATTATTATATCAGCACCGCTATGGCTCGTTGCTGCAGACAGGTTGAGAAGCGAGAGTGAAGATAAATCCACTTTTGAACGCCATAGCTTGAGAAAATGCAATGCTCCCCTCGACAGAGCTCCAAACTCTGCCCACGGCTGTCTCCTCCAGAGCTCACCAGCTCCAGCAGCTGCCTGCTGGTTTAGGAGCACTTATTAATCCAAAACACCAGCTTACCCTCCATTCTGGTCTGTAGTTATAGACATATCAAGCCATATTCTTTCTCTGTTATTTGCATGGAAAATCCTCCAGAAGACATTAACACCACAAACGCAGCAGAGAGGTCAGGATCAATCACTGGAATTGAGTGGGGTGAAACCAAGCAGACAGCATGCGGTTAGCTGTCACTCAAAGCTGCCACTCTCTTAATCATGAATAACTTTAATATAATGTAAACGAGTGAGTTAGGCTTTATACAATTTTAGCCTCATACAGTTGTCATAAATGGGGAAATTAGCAAGACCAAAATATATATATTTTTTTTGTTCAAGGCTGTTTATTTAAGCTCTAAATTTTGGCATTTTAACAAGGGGACTCATGGGGACTGACTTGCTTTTGGATCCATCCTCAAGTGACTCAAGTCTGAGAAGTCCAAAAGTGGACACTTTTGCTTCTAGTTTTACACTGTAAAACACTGTGCTTGGTCTTTGTGCTCATCACAAGCTGATTTTAAGCCTCTCCACTCTGTAGGAGCGAAGTATTAGCTTTGCCGTCATGCCGTTACAATAAGGCGCTTTTCTATCAAGAACCAGCTGAAGGTGATTCAAGTCCATTCACCAGCCCTTAGGGATAGAAAGGCGTTAGCACTTTTTCTCTTCCTCTTCCTCTACAAACACACACGTACAAACATGCATATGTTCAGGTAAATACATGCACATAGTTTTAGAAGCAGCTTGCTGGAAACTAATCGTTAATGACCCCATTATAACACTGAACATCGGTGTAGCAGAAACACCTGCGACACACAAATTCAGGAAATTCGGACCATCAGAGTGTAGCCTGTCCAAACCACACTGTGATTAAAGGCATGTATTCGATCGACAGACAGTGTTCTGCCGTTGTTTGTTCACGCCTCACGTGGTCACCTCCATTGATCAGCCCTATGCTTTGTGGTAACAGCTGGTTCGGTGGTCAGTGCTTGGATTCAGTTTCTTCACTGTCCCTTAATTTCAAATATTTTACAAATATTCACTTCCTTTTGAGACTGTTTTCAGGTCTGGTTATTGTTCCCTGATTCTAGGGTGGTCCTCCATTTTATTGATTTAAATTAATAATGCTTATCATTAATTCAATCATCACTAGTTGTAATTATGTATTGCTAATATGCACACACTGCCCTAAGTTTTTTGCCGCTCCAAGGCCAAGGTTACATTTTTCATCAGAGGTGTGGCAAGGATCTGAGGAAAGCAAAATTGTGTCTGTATTTTTCATGAGTCTCTCATTTTTTACTTCCACATGATTGTTTTACTGCATGGGGCAGCTGCTGTAGCTATAGACTATTAGTCCGGTTTGCCTTTTCTAAATTAATGCAATGCTTTGGCAACATGGGAATACTATCAGTGTGAGAGAGACATAAGACTCAGAGAGCCAGTGTGAACGTGTGTGAGACAAAGATAATTAGAATATGTGACAGTAAGTGAAGGTGACAGGAGATAGATATGAGGATAGCATGCAAAAATAGATCCACCATGTATGTGTTCATCTGAGAGCCTGATGGTGTGCATGTGAATCTGTGAGAGAGTGTTTTTTTAAGCCATCTCTGTTTCCCCTGCGTGTGTGAAAGGATATTAACAACCCGCCAAGTTGTTTGCAGGTCTTCACTTCTTGCCGTTCTGTGTGTTTAAACTAGGGCCTGCTGTTGTCTAACTAAGTGGTTTCCTGGACTCCAAGGCTGCTGTTCTCTCCAGTTGTTTCCTGTGAAGTACTGCCTCATTAGAAAAGCCTCCAATTGTCTTCACTGGCTCTGCCAAGGTCCGACTGAACATGCACTGCTTATCCAACTTACAAGTGATGACAACAAATGGTAGCAAAGAATAACTTATACCTGAGTCTGCCTCAGTTAAAACAACTGGCTGTTAAACATTACAGTCAAAACAGACATTTTCCCTGGTTCACCTTGGCATGTGTGATTCTACTTTAAGGTTGATTCTTTGGACCTTGGACTATATAATACAATCTAATCTTAAAAAAGTGAAATTCTGTAAGATTGTTTTGGTACAGAATTGCATGCTAGCTGGACTGCATCTTCCCAGAAAGAAAAAAAAAAAAAAAAAAAAAAAACATTCCAGCATCCATGTGTAGCTAAGGGTGTCTAATTGACCATATTAGCACCTTTAACTGACATCATGGGTGTCCCAGTCACTGACAGACCAACTAACTGGATTGTAGGTGGGGTTGCATTTCATCTTCATTATCAGAGAATAATTGACTCAAGGAAATAACCCCGCCAGATTGTTCTAGCAATTGACCCAAACCCAGGAAAATACAAGGTCACCACCTAAGGGAATGGATGCTGAATTAGTTCTAGAAAGACAGAAAGGAAAAATGAAACTGTAGCCAAGCCATTCATTTTAGAAATGGTACAGTATATACTTTGCTGCCAGTTAACTGTCTTAGTATAAGCCAAATCTGACTTATACTTGTCCTCACTTGCAAATAACTCTGGCAATGTATCCAAGTTTTGGAACTCCCTGGAAAATAATTCCCCTGCCTGAATCTCTTCTGAAGTCTATTTTGAAAATCAAATCATGATAAATGATATGTGAGTCAGGCTCTTCACCATCATTTAATTCAGTCTGGTAAAATGTTGAACAAATAGTTAACTATCTTAGAAATCATGGACACACATACAAATTATCCGATGTGTGTCTGATATAAAGTTAACATATTTCAGTCCAAGTCATCAGGATTTAGATCAAGACAGAGCACAACAACTGCATTATGTGTACTTTAAATTATTATTGAAACCTTAGACAATGATCTACAATGTGCTACACTTTCCATTCCAGACCCATTTAAAGCATTTATCAGGTGAATCCTGGTATTTTGGGGGAAAAGCTGCCTAATGCTTGATCAGTGCTATGCTTGACTGGACCAGAAGCTGATTGGTCCTTAAAATGGGTTCACATCTATCTCTCATGTAGAACTCGGGGTCCATTCGCTGTCCTCTTTTATTCACCATGTACATAACCAATATCATCTCACCAACACCAACAATTGTCATGTTTTATGCAGATGACATTGAGTTATATGCCACTGGCTCTTCTCTTCATCTGTTATTAAAACGTTCCAGGTCCCCAGCATATGGCCCGTATCACGGTTCTGACGTTGAAACTGCTGCATGTTATAGATACTTGGGGCTTTAGTTTGATAACGAATTTACTCTCTAATCCCATGTGGAACAGCTATTAAGTAAACTAAGCATCATAATTGATTCATTGATATAAATGAATAATTGATAATTAAACTACAACTGTCCCCAGTTCTATAGTCTATTCATGATGATGATGATGATGATGATGATGATAGTGTATATTTGCATGCTTCTCCCTGTCTAACGGTCAATGTTTTTTTTCTTAAACAGAGGATGGGGGTGTGGTTTATAGTCATACAGACAACTTCACTGCTTAACTTTCCCCCTGCTCCGAGCACGGCCACCAATGATCTCTCTCTTTCTCTCACTCAACAGCTCTCACACTACATATTGCCCCTCATCTTAAAGGAGTTACTTTTATATCCCATACAAACCAATGCATGACTCCCAGATTCCACTGTTATCATATGACATTGTTCCAATCTAGAACCAGGATCAATTGTGTAACTTTGAGCACCAACTTGAGTTGTTTATCAAAATGGTTTGGCAAACATTGTCAGGAAAGTAATTAGAAAAATATGAAATATCTTGAGAATACCAAATATACTTAAGTTGGACTTCAGAGCCCCCTGAGTCCATGAATCATCAGAGCTGACGGATTTGTTACTCACCAGTGCATCTAAAATGAAAAGTTGGAATGGTCCTGCTTAACTAACATTCCTGTGCACGGTTTTGTAATTCTTTTAGTTCTTTCTAACATACATGCATGCATTCCCCATGGAGCATTCTGAAGGAGACTGCATCTGTCAAATAAGTCAGATTCCCAAATTAATGCTTTAATGCTTTTGTTCTATGACTGTGCTTATTTGGCAATTGAATTTACTGGGTGGATGTGGTCAAAGCAGTCCATGCGAGGCGGGTTTGAATAAAAGAACAGGGCAAAATCCATCTGTGAATCTGAGAGCACGGAGGAACTTTGTTTCTTTTAAACCTTACATGTGACCCTAGAGGGACTAAGTATATTTGCAATCACATGTGAACATTATTACCTTAATTGTGAAAACGTATGTTTGTAAATTATCTGTCCCCATGTCCGTTCATGTGTATTCACTGTATGTAGAAAGTGACAAGGCGAGAGACAGACATCAAACATTGAATGATGAGTAGGACATCAATATGTCTGTCCCAACACACTCTATCAGACCAAAACGGAGGAGGAAACAAAACTCACACAATCAAGACAAATATTAAAGAAATAACAGAAGAATGACATTACCTTTCTCTTGTTGTTAGGGCTCACATACAGATAGCTGAGTATTGTCTTTGCTCCTACTTTGTCATTCAGCTTCTGGTACGTTGCTCCGTAGTCAGTTGACCTGAAATTTAATCAAAAAGGTCTGATGAACACTTGATGAATTACTTGTTGCAATTAAAAGTTCCCCTCGAGAATTCAGTGTGAGGGGCGAATAAGCACAGACGTAAATTAAGTCCCTTTTGTGATCAACACAGCGACATGAAGCCCGGTGGGAAGACAGGGGCCACTTCATTACAGTCACTCTGTGGTGACTCGAGCTGCAGCTGCAAACAAACAACACATCCTAACACAGAAACGTCCCTGTTACCACAGAGTAACAAAGGTGAAATAATGAAAAAAAGTTCAGGGAAGTTCATTTTTAGCTGCTGTTTGGCACACTGCACACATCAGCGAGCGTCCGCAGACAAACACAAAGAGACAAAGATGTGTATGTGTATAGTTTTTGTTTGCCTCAAATGTCCAATATCAGTGCGGTTCAAAACAAATGCTATTCTTTGATAAACTGGTAATGACACAAACTTTTACAATCTAGTATCATACAAATGACACTAAAAACACCACAGAGACAAACAAAATCAAAAAGCATCAGAATTAAAATTCCCCTGCTTCTAGTTGAACATAAAACCATTAAGTGGAACATAAAAAATGTGGAGAAACAGAACACTAGACATTCAAACTAGAGTTAATTGGTACATAATAACATATAATAATTGACAGATTTCGTTTTGCCATAGAAGCTAAAAAACAAGTTTAGTGAAAATAATTCATGACGTTCAGTGAGCTGATGTCTCAACATGATTCACTGTGATCTGTGTGCCAGTGTGTTCACGGGAAGTCACCATATCCAACGCCCAATGGTTTGCTTTGTGTAACATGACATAATACTGTTAGACTGGCCAGAGTGAAGCAAAAACAGAGGTCTGTGTGGTTATTTTACTGCAGTCTGGATTACGATATAATGATGGATCATCGCGTGCGACTCGAAGTTTTCCATTAGAGGCTACAAATACAACACATCTATCTGTCAGATAGCTGATTTAATGAGCTAAAAGAGTCTTTGATTAAGATTAAAAGCAGCTGCGTATGACAGCTACTTGTAACAATCACTCATTATTCTGCATACGACTTAAAGGGGGTGAGTGGAGAGAGGCACTAAGAAGAGACACACACTTATAAAGGCAACCAACAGGGACATTTATTGCCAGTAAAAAGGTGATTAGTGAATGTAAAATGCCACAAATGGTTGAATAGAGACCACCATTCAGTGTCATGCAGAATTTAGGTTTTCATTTTTAATCTCCCATAGATCATGTCCACATGTTCTCGATGGGGTTCAAGTCAGGACTTTGGGAATGCCATTCCAAAACCTCATCTTTAGCCTGATTTAGCCATTCATTTACAATGTTTGATTTATGTTTGGGTTCACTGTCCTGTAGGAGCACCAACCTGCACCCAAGACCCAATATTCCTGGTTGATGATTTGAGGAATTGGAGATAATCCTCCTTCTTTATTATGCCATTTACTTTCTGTAGAGCAGCAGATCCACTGGCAGTTAAACGACCCCACAGCATAATACTGCCAGCACCATGCTGGACAGTAGGTACAGTGTTCTTGGGATAAGATGCCTCACCTTCTCTCCTAACATCCTGCTGCTCATTGTGGCCAAACAACTCAGTTTTTGTCTCATATAACCACAGAGTTGTAAGTCAGCAGCAAACTTCCGTCGAGCGTTAAGGTGCCGTGTCTGGATCAAGGGCTTCTTTCTTGCATGGCAGCCTCTCAACCCATGTTGATGCAGAACACACTTGACTGTGTACACTGACCAAAAATGGTAATTCACTTTCTTTTGTTCATATTTGGTCCCAGCAGTTTTGGTCATATTTGCAGTAGCCGACTATGTGTTCCACTCATTCCATCACAGAAAAATGAGAGCTGTCGAAATCATTGGAACTGAAGATTGCATATATATATTCTTTCTTTACAAGAGTATCAAATTTAGACCACAACTGCATATGATCCAAGAGTACTCTGAGCAGGAATAATACGATTAAGATTATTATGTGTTCTCTCTTTGCCAAATGCCTCTTCTCTACCAACACAACACAAGGATTGACATAGCAGATTTCAAAACACAGTTACAAAGTCCTGCAAAGTTAAACCCCATAATAGCTAAACACATAATAAAGATAAGATAAGAGAAATGATCCTTAATGTCATTTAATAAATACACAGAATCACAGAAACTGCGGGTTTGTAAAATAAATGTAAAGACTTTATGTTGACATGATCACAACATTGGCTGTAATGATGTTTGAGTTTATTTCCACAGAAATAGACAGAGTTTTGAACAGTGAAATCAAGAGCAGCTTTGAATAGGTGCTAAAATATTGAAATGTTATACTCAAAGTGCAAATGCAAAATTTGTGTTCAGTTGAAATTTTGCCTTTCAGTCTGTCTTGGGAAGTTTGAGCCGTCAGGTCTGATTTATTTTCAGAGGCTTGAGGCTCAATCAAGGGGCTACTACAATTTCACATGAAGTTAGATAAAAAGCCCAAAGCATGCAAATCTTTAAAATGCAGGAAAGACACTGCGGAGTGCCTTGTGTGATTTCAAATGAAGCAATCACTCACGTCGACTGATGTGCTTATTCCCTTCACTTTCTTTCCGTGAAGCTGTTAAATCCTTGTTTGAAGAGTTTTCTGAGTTTCACACTTGACGTTTACAAACAGCTGTGAAAATGCAGGAATATTTATGGAACACTGGCAATTTTCCCTCATTTAACTAACCCTTTGAGGTTTAATACGGGCTGGATTCCATGGTGAGCAAATACATTGCCACCGGGCGAACTCTCCTGGATGAGTCCGCTATAATTCATACGAATCCATCAACAGCCAGGACCATGGGACAATGACATCATCAGGCTATTGATCGACTCCTCAGAGGCCACTGTCACAGAATCACTTGATTTAGGAGACAATGACATATTTTTAGTGCCACTGCAACTTTCAACATGGACCAATAAAAAAAAAAAAAAAAAAAAGGCCCGACCCCAGCACATCCAACAAAGATGAAAAGTTAAAAGAAATGGATACTTTCTCAAGGACGACAATTCAGAGTGAAACTTCTCTGCCTTGTTAGTGGCTCTTGAAAGGCTATTCATTTGTGGCCTGCCACACAGCTGTGATTCCATCAATGGTGAGGATGGTGGCTCCACAGACACTATAGGTAAGCCAATGCTTCGCACTGTCCGTATGTTGGATTAAACAAGAAGGAAATAAATGAAAGAATGACCGAGTCCTATTACAGTGATATGGCTCGCTGAGGAAAATTGATTCTGTATATGCTCGGAGGATGATTGAGCTGTTCCCAATTACATCCATGAAACACACTCGTTTCACACACATACGCTATATCAAAAAAAAAAAAACCTCCTCAATTCAACCCCACTTCTTACTTTCTCTGAAATAGATTATAATAATGTCTATGAACACTCATTATTAGATAGAGTTTCAATTATAATTTCCAGGGTCTACTATACATTGATAGGCCCCTGCTACAAAGCTTTTTTTTTTTTTTTTCATTTTCCATAGGGGCTGGATTAATCATGGTTTGGAGGATGAGAGCTGCATACATCTTAGGGTAGTTAACATGAGGTCACTCGCTGCATTAGAGCACTGACAAAACACCAACAGCTTGAGACAGTGGACAAATGGCAGCCGAGCTGAGTGTTCCAGGATGAATTTATGGGACCCCTTAGCTCACTCAGACAGTACAGTATATCTTCTGAGTAGCAGGCTAAATCATACCTTTCCCCCTCTCCCTCCACCACATCTGCAATCCCTTTCCATCAACTCCCTGCCCTTCACGGTTTCGTGGCAAACTTCTATTATCGAAGCTACACTCAGCCTGCGCTGACCAATCTGGTGGCCTTGGCAAGATTTTAGCTGGTGCCCCTTGCATCTTAGACAGCTGATGCGCCATTTGATGGTGTAGGACACTTAGAAAATAGATAAATAACAGTATTATCAAGTATAGTATCTGTCTGCTTGTAGGAAGGTGCAATTTCCTCCGGGATCAATAAAGTATCTATCTATCTATCTATCTATCTATCTATCTATCTATCTATCTATCTATCTATCTATCTATCTGTCTATCAATACTTCTAGAAATGAGTTTTTTTTTTTCTTTTTATTTCCATTATTAACATAATGATACAAAAATGCAAACAGCAGTTTGTATACATTTGTATATGACTAGTTTTTCAATATTAGCAGCAGTGCTCATTCTTCATATTAACCTCTGTATGCACATTAGTTTCTAACAGTGCAAATCTGACTGAATGTTTCCTAATAAGGAACTCATTTAAACCTTGCACTAGGCTTGGCGTGGTAGTCTGTTATCCCGTCGTTACACTGCAGTCGAGCTTAAACCAATTACATTACTCCCCCACCGTAGTTTTGCTTTTTAAAGAATCAATAGTCTAACGATGGACGCTATGAGCGGAGGCGTCTACTCTGTGCAGCAGCGGGGCCAGCAAGTGCTACACTACTGAGGAGTTTGTTTCAAAATGGAAAAGAAGAAATAGGGGAATCCTAACAGCCTGAAATAACAAGCTACTTCCTGCTGGAGTTTTATAAATTAATCTGTTGTGAGGGTAAATACAGTATGTCCAGCTGTTCTCACTTCTCATGCGTTAAATACAGCAGCATGATCAGTGGTCCTCTCCCTCTAAGTGTAGTAGAAAGAGCAAGAAAAGTCCAAGTCAGTAAGTGGTTGGGGGGGTGGTTCACGTCTGGTTTGTGAAAAAAAACTAAAGAAGGATTTGTTTTTAATCTATATAACGTAAGTAAGTTAATGTATATTAATGATATAACTTTCATCACATTATGTGACGTGACAAGACTGAGCTATTCTAACCCTGAGAAATATCCTTTTCTCTTTTTAGCAGTTTTGGTGCCTTCACCTAACCGAACCGTGATGTGAATAGCAATCCAATGTCATATATGTGAGCTGTTTGACCGCGAGCTTCATATTGAAAGTGTAACCCTTCACATACAAAACATGGCGGTAGGTAGAGCGTCACTGTTTAAAGTTTAAAATTGCTACTTGTAAGAAAAGTCAATTTTTGAGTGTCAGTTTTTGACAAGTTGGGAATGAGACTCAAAAATCCATTTTCGTACAAATGGCAACTTTAAAACTAAACAATGGGAGTGAGAACATGTTGGTATTTAATACACATACTACTGTCATCAGCTCATCTTTCACACTGATCCACTGAGACCATCCATTGAGGATAACCATCCATTAACCCTTGTAACCCTTGAATGTATCTCGCCTCACAGCCATCAATTAATTATTCTCCTGTAATGGAGTTGATTGTTTGGTGGTTACCGAGTGGTAGTGGACTACCATGTACATGAGTTTTCAGAGAGAGAGAGAGCTCTCTGGTATACCTACCTCCCGTAAACCCACTGAATGTGAGGCAACCTCTCTCATTTAATGCAAGCCCCCTTCTTGTCTATATCAGCTTGTAAGTGCACCTGGTTGTTGCAATGTCATTCAGGACCACGCTGGTCTTGATCGGCTACATAACAAGTGTCATGACATTAGAACAAATCCTAAGCACGATATGTGTTTTTTGGTTGGCTTTATGAAACTGTTGACAAAGTAAGAAGATAACGTTGCTGGTGGAAAGAAAACAGAAAGTCAAGGCAAGCCAGTGTGCGTTCATTAACGTGGACAAATTAACAATGTGTGGGATTAATGCAGTCAAACTCGTTCAGTGATTATAAAGAAAGATGATCTCTGAGTCTCTTTCTTGGGTCATCAAATATAAGGCGTACAATGTCCCATTAATGTGGTTCTTACATCCCTGCAAAACTTTTCTATCCACTATTATGATTTTTGTTGATATTTGCCACAAAATATATATTTTTTTTAAGAATAAAACAGATTTCACCTTGTGTTACTTTGCATGATCCTGTGCTGTATAATGATAAATGAACCTGGTTCCTTGTACTGTAAATAAAGGGAATGAAGGCTGACAAAAGCTCATAGTATCAAAGCGTGTTTGTGTGAGATCTTTTCCTTTATATGTCCTTTGGCATTAAGCGATGACAGACAGGTTTTGCCTGCACACATAATGCCATGTGATTTCTCTGTGTAAAAGTTTCAAGCTGTTACCTCATGCTGCTATCTGGGGCCACAACAGGCAGAGATGCCTAGTATAGCTTCAAACTCTCCCTGAGGAGCGCTGCGTTTCTGGCAGACCGATTGGCTATCTTAACCGCAGTTATCTGTAACTTTGCTGCTCTGTCTTTGTGCCTGTGTATTGCCTGCTAATGTTCTGTGCTGTTATTATCCTCTTTGCTCTCTCAAAGTACTGTATATATCATCTCTTCATTCCTCTGTCTTTCGCTCAATACCTCAGCTTAGCCACGTGCACCTTCAATCATCCATCCATTAATAGAAGCTCTGTTTTCTCAAGGCATCGGATTTATAATAATGTGAGTGAAACATCATCAGTAGATGCACCATTACGAGGGTAATGACTTCAGCGACACAGAGCAATAGCTTCACTTGGGCCTCTATGAGGTAAGAACAGTCATATAATGGTACATTTACCATAGCTCTGGGTGAGCGCTTAAGCCTTTAGGCAGCCTCTGTGGAAAACTGTGTGTTGTTTGCTCTGTGAACTTGAAGTCTTTTTACCATATAAACGGCAGAGAACAAGGGATCTGAAAATAATTTGTTAACCTTTGAAGGTTAAATGAAAATACAGAGACAGACAGAAGGATGGACAACAATCATATTAATGTGTTCCAAAATTCAAAGATTTATGTATTAAAGCATAGTCTTTACAAAAGAGTTGATGGTGAAGTGTCACTTTGTCCCAGTGCCTTCACACAAATCTCTTAAACGTGATACTGATGTTTCCAAAAACTCAAGCAAAGCTTGGTCTAGTTTCAAAACAACAAAAGGGAAAATGTGGGGGCAGCATTAGTCAAAACACTGGAAGATGAAGATGCTTTTCTTATTGCTACACCAGAGGCAATATGATTGTATTCAGATGTTAGATTTAACTCAATTGCCTTTACACAAGAGTAAAAGACTAAGATTTAGACTTACTTTATTTGTCATTCAAATTTTACCCTACAGTGCAATTGTAAGGGGAAACTGACCATTTACCATTTACCATTTACAGTGCAGATGGAAAATGTTGTTGCAGATGCCTCAGCATACTACAGGATGAAAACAGCAGCATGTATTTAGCAGAGCCTAAAGCTGGCAAATAAGTGAAGCAAAGAGCAAGTCATGTGGGATAAAACAACAACAACAACAACAACAACAACAACAACAACAACAACAAAAACAAAACATGGATTTTGACTTCATGGGAAGTTGAATGTGCAGGTGGACAGGGTGACAGATTTTTCTTTTGAACTGACAAAAACGTTTAAATTAAAAATGTCAAAACGGGCCACCATGATGACTTACTTGGGCAATCTGCCCAGGTAAATAAACAGCAAAGTGTATGTGTGGGAAACACATGACACATATGTATGAGAGAGAGGTGATGATGTATGGCAAACTCTGCAAGAAAAAAAACAAAAAAAACTAAACAATCATTGCCAAAAGCTTAGCAACAGCAGCCAAAGTAAGCAATTAAATTATGAGAATAGAGGAACATTTATTGGCTAAGGTAAATACCAAAACAAATCTGAAAAAGAATGAATATTAAACTTCTATTTAACATGTGGATACAAACACTGCTGCCAATAAATGAACCAATAAATGAGCCACTGTTTGCAAATGTGTTCACACATCAACTTTATAAAGTGATTATTTTTTACTTTATATCCATGATGTATTTCAGATTTTTGTGCAGCATCTCACTAAAGTGTTAGTATAATATAAAACTCATATGATCCCCCCACCCCATGTTTGCTCTGCTGAACACTTGTCAATCAAAAGATGAAGGTATCCATCCTTATTTTTGCTCTTTTTAATCTTAAATACTGTAAAATGTGTCATAAGTCTGCCAGGGTGAAAACACACATACAGGATTTTCCTTCTTTTTTCTGCCCCTCCAGCTTAAAAAACACTCTTGGAAGCAGGGCATTAAGTGTTCAAACTTGAAAAGGGATCTACTGCCTCAAACATTAATGTCAAAAATTAAGCTGACAGGTATAAACCTCAGTACACAGGAAGAGCTCTTCGACACATTTTACATTTTATATAATCAGAACTGCTTTATCCATTCAGACAGCAGACTTATCCAAAGAGTTGGTGAAACTGAGGGAAAGTAAATGGAATGCTACAGGTTGCCTTGGCCAAACTGAATTTGATATTCATAAGCTATTCGTTAACATGTTGGCAATGCATAAATATCCAGTGATAATTGGTATATCCTCTATTGGTATATGTTATCTTCATATAACCCCTTCCCTCATTTTTAAATCTTAAGAACATAAATCAATTCCCATATTTAGAATCATATATGCAGTGTCAGTATCAGCTTGCTTTCGTCACTCTATTGAAGCTACATGATTCTTATACCAAGTGTTACACTCAAACTCTAGATGTCACGCTTTTCAGCTGCACCATTGCATCAAATAGAATGCATCTAGATATCTTGAGGATTTTCTTTTTTTTTTTTCTTTTTTTAATCTGTGTCTCCCTCATACTTCTGTCTGACATATCTGATATTTCCAAACTTTGGGATCTCCACAAGAATTTCACCTCTATTCAGCTGATTTATATAAGACTTTGTGGTCTGCTACTGTTTGCTATATCTGAGCCACAAGAAGGCCATATTATAGGCACATGGGAAGAAAAAAAAAAAGAACTGGTCCATCTGTCATCACGTCATTCTTGCTAGTCAAATTACTTACAGAACATCATTTTAAAGCAAATCAATCTTGAGTCTTGGTCTCTACACATGAACACACGTATTGAGTATTGAGTTTGTGTACACAGTTTACATTGCATTGGTAGCGGGACGGGCTGCACAGAAAATACAGTGGGATCCAAAAGTCTGATACCACTAGTCAACATACTAAAACATTTGTTTTCATTTCTGAGAAGTTGGATCTTTTCAGTATGTCTCCCTTTTGGCTTTACTGACAGCATGCACTTGAGCTGATACTGACTCCAGAAGTTCAATGCAAAACCTATTGACTCGTGTTATCCCGGCACAATTTGAGCATGTCCCACAAAGCCTCTTGTAATGTCATGGAATGTTTGGTTCTCTCAGTCTCCAAGTGCCCCTTCAAATGTTCAGTGGGGATGAGGTCAGGTGACTGTGGAGGGAAGTCCATGACAGTCAGGACCCCATGGCCTTGTTTGGTCTTCAAGTGGTTCTGACTAAGTAAGGTGCAAGGTGTGTTTGTTCATTATCCTGCTGCAGTATGAATCCTTCTCTACAAACCTGAGAGTGTAGCATGTCTCTTAAGAATGGAGTGGTACTCCTCCTTGGTCAGGGTAGAGTCAGTTATGTGCAGCTGTCTAATTCCAGATGAGACAAAACAGCCCCAGACGTAAATATATTCCCATCACATGTTTCACTGTGGGTTTGAAATAGTGTGGTATCGTTCTCTCTCTTGTTCTTCTCCTTGCATACACACCTTCTGTTACTGCCATCATTAACTTGGATTCATCAGTAAATGGCATTTTCTACAGTCACCCGCTGTAATTCTGGTATTTCTTGTCCAACCTCAGCCATCGGGTCTTGTTTCCATTCTGAGATGTGGTTTAGAAACTGCTACTCATCCCCTGAGATGCTACGAGACAGCCTTCTTGACAGGACTTTTTTTCTGATTGGAGCCTCGCATTTTTATCTTTGGAAAAATCTGTATCTGTGATGAAGCTGCTCTTCTATCTCTCAGGGAGCAAACTCCTCTAATGGTGTGGTCTCTTTGGGTCAGCCAGATTGTTCTTTTAATGCAACAATCCAGTTTCTGTAAAGAGTCGGAGAGTACCATATGTAAAATGTTGGACAGCACCCCCCCGAGAAAACTTGAGGCTGGCCATGATTTGACGCTGAGAAAGGCCATCTTGAATTAAGATAATAATTAATTACTACAGAATCTTAATCTGGTCTTAGACTTTACGACCACTCTACATGGAAATGTTTAGTTTTAAAATGTCTGCAAAGTCTTAAAAAACTCTTTTTCAATGATCTTCCACAAAGGTCCACATACCGTCACTTCAGACATCAAAAATGTGATGGTGTATTCTGTATTTGCAGCATGTTTCCTGCAGTCTGTAGGAGATGTTTTTTCTTCAGTTGATGACAATGTTGCATTGAGCTCTGGGGGCTTCCGCGCATTTCATAAATGTTTCAGTTTAAATATTTAGCAAGATTAACAATATTTGGCTGATCAGTCTTTTTCTCTCTTTACTTCTTTAAATTAAATGATGTAGTCAGTCTTTATAAATTCTGCTTTCCTAGAGAGAACACGTCTGTGCCACTGCATTTCATAGGGAACGATGATGAACCACATTTTATCTTCTTTGGTTATGGCTTTTTTTTTTTTCTTTTTTTTTTTTTTTAAATGTAGCCCACTCCTTCCTAAATGGCTTCTACTAAAGTTACATCAGAATCGAGTCAGAAATGAGGTTGGCGCTCCAAGCAAGTCTACGCTGTGTTCAAGGCTGGTCAAGGTAATTTGCTGGATAACACTGGCAGCTCTAGTGGTGTTGATTAGTGGCTTTCATGTGAGCGATTTCTGGTGGCTATTCAGGCTTGTCATATGAGAGATGTTTTTTTGACTGTTGCCTCTTTCTCAAGCTTTAAATGTCTCATTAATTCACATTATGGGATCGTTGTCAGTATTGGCATTCTTTTTCACCAAGAGCAGTGCTGGGAGCAGTTCAAACACAAGATTAAGAAAAGATCAGAAAAAAAAGAGAACTAAACTCTACACTCCCTTTTGACCAATTTATTTTGTCAAACTCTTGGTTGCTCTGGGGTTTTCTAGGAATGTTACGAGCTCATGTAGTGGGATAAGCTTACCTCCATAATGAACTTTCAGTCACGCTGTTGAGGTTGAAGTCAAATAGTTTGGTCAGCATCAGAATCACCTGCAGATCAAGAAAAGCATTGCAATCAATACAAAGCCTACTGATGAAATGTCTCATTAGCAAGGTAAACAGTATCAGTGCAAAACAGCAATAATTCAAGAGTATCCGTTATGGTAGACGCATTGCTTTTTTTTTTTTTTTTTCTTATTTTAAATGCAATGAATGTGATTACAACTGCCTGGAACATCATTTGTACCTCATCAGTGACAACTGTGAGGTGAGATGTCTAAAGGACCCTAAAGGACACTGAAACACCCACCACAACCGCAGTCTGTTCCCCCTGCTGCCATCTGGAAAAAGAAACAGGAATATTCTCTGCCGTAACACCAGATTACAGAGCAGCTTCACTCTTCGGGCTGTGAGAATACCAAACTCCTCCTCTACATCGCATCATATAAAATAGATTGTTTTCCATTTTTTTCTCGTTACATAGTGTAAAGGGACTAAACTCAAGTCAGCCCTTCTGTTGAAATTCAGGACTTAATCAGGCCAGGGCCGATTAAAATATAGAGTAAATAATCAGGTTTCCAACCAAATGTAGTGCACCTTTCAACAGAATTTTCTGGAAATCTATTAATGACAATGTAAGTTTCCATCAAGTGCTGTTACATGAATATTAGGAGAGTACCAAGATAAACAAGTGCCATCGGCATTTTCAATTTGACAGAAGAAGAGGGCAGAGAGGTGGGTTGTCTGTTGATTTGATGAAGGTTACAGTATTCTCATTGATGCACATGGATCGGAGGTTTCCATCTGCTGCTATTTTTCGCTTGAGTGAAAACAAAAATCGGTAATACACAGAGCGCGTGTCATCGACTCACCGATGCAGTTGTAATTTCAGCACCCACGTTGTGTAATTAGCAAATGTACTTGCACCCATATGCACACCCCTGGGTGAGGAGGTCTTTAAAATGAGCACATCTTCAGGCAGCCAAAAGTGATTACACCATAGATCAGCAGCAATGTGGTCTCAAGTCAAAGGTGCAGTACTTTTCCTACTATTTAAGAAGTTTCACAACGTTAAACTGAATAGGACTGAATTGACATATAAAGAGTACTCTCACTAGACTGTGAAATTTAATAACCATCACAGGAGAAAAATGCAGTTTTTGATGTGAGGGAGAGAGAGTGTGACCAGTGAAAGGCAGACAAAATGGCATACTGCTTCCCTTTACGGCAGCTGTCTGTACAGTATGCTGCTGGCTGCTCTGGTTGACTGCATGTTGGATCACATCAGATTTTCCTCGGGGCTGCTCGCATCAGCTAATTTTGCACTGGTTCAGACGTGTCGTTTTGAGGTATGTTTACCACTGACCATATGCATAAAAAGCAGACTCTACATTTTGTTATTTTTCGTCTCCGTGAAACATAGAATACATTTCATTAACAAAAATGTATCTTGTGCACTTGGCGACTGTCATTTAACTGTCTTTAAAACCATTACTACTTTTCTTTCTTTTTTTTAGGGACCTTGATCAGTTTTAATTCTGTGACACTGATCACCACGTAAGACAAGACATTCATCTTCTAAAATGTCTCTGCCAGGGTAAAACTCATTCAGTCAACACCAGGGATCTCCATCCACAGCATCCACCATATATACTTTGCATTACTTAGAGTGATCTCCTCTAATTGCTTCAAACGCATTACTTAAACATATCAAACTGATTCTAAACACTCCACTGTAAATATTCCTTATTCTGTTAACACCCTTGTGGTGCACGCGATGAGGGAAAGTGGGTCAGCCAAAGTCTTGGGGGAAAAACAGAGGCAGAAACATCACATTTTGCTCTAAGCATAAAAGAAGTAAAGCAGCGCGGAAACTCACAATCTATTTACTTTGTGACTGGAGGTGTATTTGAAATGGATAAAATTCCGAAGAAGCAGAGGAGTCAAAAATATCTTTACAGGGAATGCTGCAGTTTCAGTTGAATATACAGTCTTGGTTAAATGTTAACAATGAATTGTAACGATTGTATATCTTGTCAAACTTGAGTTCCAATAATTTCTCAAGCCCTCATTTTTTTATGGAATGAGTGGAACACATGCTACTTGTCACAAAAAACTCTCATGAAGTTTGGTTAAATAATACATTTAATACAGGTCTTCTAAAAAATGTGACCAAATCTGCTGGGTTAAAAATACACATACAGCAACTTGAATGATCAGTTTTGGTGATTTTAAAAAGTTGCAGGAATCAAACTTTCTTTGTAGCATGGCCTCCTCTTCTGAGTGATGATGATCGATAACAGCTGATGACTGTTCTGGGCCCATTTTAATAGGACTTGTTTGATATGGCCATTATACTCAGCCACAAAATCTACAATGGGAAAGTCTAAGGACCTCAGCATTGATCTGAAAGAGTGCATTATTGATTTGAGCAAGTCAGGAAAGTCACTCGGAGTATGTAGGTGAAACCTTCAGGGTAGAATTGAGGTTTTAGAATGGACTTCCCAAAGACCCCATTGAGATCATGTGGACTGTGCTGAAAGAAACAAGTCTGTACCAGGAGGCTAACAAACCTGGCTGAACTTCACTGAGTCTGTCAAGAGGAGAGGTTGAACATTAAGCCAGAGGATGACCAGAAGATTGTGGATGTGAATCAAAAGCACCTAAATAACTGAGAATGGCCAAGAGACATTTAACCAAATATTAGAATTGCTGTATCTGTATTTTTGACCCCGCAGATTTGGTTGCATTTTCAGAAGACCTATAATAAATGATTTATTGAACCAAACTTCTTGAATGTTTATGTGACAAAGTAGGTTGTGTTCCACTCATTCTATCGCAGAAAAAATAAGAGCTGTAGAAATCACTGGCGCTCAGGACCGCCATTATATACATGTTCTTTACAAGTGTATGTAAGCTTTTGACCTAGACTGGAGACATATTCAACAGTATCAGTGTTCCAGCCTCTCCAGCTCACGAGTAATGATTCATGTTGATAACAAAATCCCCAAGGATATTATTGTTTTGATTCTGATTCGGGTATCTGATGACCCTTATGCATTGTGGGTAACCCACGGCACAGTGGTCAGGTGACATGGTGTGGGTGAAGAGGAGATGCTGCCAATGGAAACGCATCTATCCGCACACACTTGTGGTGCGCTGGAAAATACGTATCTCCAACATTGCTATCGGGGAAACTGAAACTAGTTCCCTGTGTATGGAGTACAATAAATAACAGCATCTACACACTTTTCATTTGCTGCCTTTAAGTCATGTGCCACGCTGTGCACGGCCAATATCCAACTGTTTCCCCTTGGCCCATCTGCCTTTTGATTTCTGTTACTGCGGCAGCAACCAAGCCTCTGTATGACTTGTGTGACTTTGTGAAACAGTTCTGCCAGCATGGGGTTCCTGTGAGTACAAGCAGAACAGATGCACCTTGGGTAGTGGAATTACATTGCCAGGTTGGGGCTCCTGTGATCAAGCTTATTATGTATGCACTAACATCTGCAGCCCCCAAAACACTGAAAACGTGTGGTGCACTCAGCCAGGGTGTAGCTGGCAGGGTTTTGGAGTGTTGTTGAGGATGTTGTGGAAAATAACCAGCAGGCCAACAACCAGTAGCAAAAAGGCATTGATTAAGAGCAATTCAGGAAGGATTAGCCTGGGGAATGAATAACCTTAAATGTCCGGACTAGACCTTAGCATGCTAATGACTGACCAAGTCCATTTAGCTGCCCAGCTGGAGGCTGAATTCACACTCGCACCACGCAGCTTCTCCCTTTCTCAGTTTTTGCCCACTCCCCTCCTTGTTTCTCTCTCTCTCGTCAAATCGCAACACCATTTTCTACTGCAAGGCTGAGTGTGTGTGTGCGTGTGTGAGAGAGAGGGGTGAAGGTGAGGGTAATGGTACAATTATGTTTTTAGCATCTCTGGGTCATTCTGCTCTGTGTTTGTGTGCCTCTGTGTATGTGTCACTGTATCCCTCTGGATATAGGTGAAGGTGGTGGGGGGGCAGTTGTGCTTTTAAAGCTCAGAGTTGCCCTGTAAGGCTGTTTTTGTGTGTATATTTGTCTGGGTGCATGGCGTGAAAGGTGTTCAGATTATGGCTGAAGTCCTTTAAAAGGCTGAGGTATGAGCCGGCCTTGGATTCACTAGTTGAAGGGCAATGTGCGTACTGGCCCTTCTGTCTGCCACATATGGAGACTATGTGGGCAATCATCAGCAAGTGGCCCTGTCAGATGGGCTCCCACTGGAAAGTGCATATGCTTCACCACTGACCATGCCAATTAGGCCTGTGGGCTTATCCTACTGTAAATACTAAGATGAGGCAAGATTCCCTTCTGCCAAGGCCAGCAGACACAGCCTCTGGACAGACACACACTCGGTTCTGACAGTTCAGGGGTGTGCAGAGGAGCATGAAGGCATCAGATTGACATGGGACATAACTGGTGGCTGTGCGTAACAGTTTGAGAATAGACATGCAGTGATTAAAGGATGTTTTAAAAAGAAACCGCCTTTACAAGAATGCAGAATTGGGTGTTCAAAAGATTGTACTGGACCTGTGAGCAGCTGCGTTAGTGTGTTTGTACAAGGGCTGCACTGATGAAAAGAGAAGAGATGAAATTGGTGATGTATGTGCCACAAACAGTTACCATCAAAATCCACTATTCTAACAGTGGTGCCACAGACATCCAATGTGAAAACAGTAGCTTCAGGATCACCAGTCATCCCTACCTGCTACGGTCAACATAACAAGACAGGCAGACAGGAGGAACATTGTTATCTTCTTGGCTTAGTAAGAAAAAGTTCATGCTACAACGTGCAACTTTCTGCACATTCAAACTACAGCTGAGATGACAGAGCAGCTAGTGTTGCATGTTTGGTTTCACCTTTTTGTTGGTCTGTGGTGAAAATGTCACTAACTGATCCGCTCACATGAAATAAAGGGGCTGCCATGATGGCCTCAGATTAAAGCCTGATCAATTTGGGGGCAAAAGCTGAACGCATTTATTCAGTAAAAAAAAGTCCCAAATCAATATATCTGCGCATATTATTTACAATGTTCCTCAAATGTGTTTATCAAGCATTTGTGCAAAATGATAATTAATGGCATTAGGATATTTTACATTTTAACATACTGTCTAAAATTACGCTGAAACAGTGTGTATTTCACTGGAAATCTGATAGGCCTTGAACCTGAACTTGATAGGCCGATAAGCAAATATGGCCTGATAATATCCATCTACCGATGTATCCGTCAGATCCATGCCAAATGTCAAGACATTTTAGGAAGGCCTTAGAAGTAATTACAACCTTAAAAGGGAAGAAAAAAAAAGTGAAAAATTGATACAATGAAAATTGAAAGGTGAGGGGCAGCAAAGACAATGTGCTAAGTGACAATGAATAAGATGCTGCTCTATGCACATACACACAAACGCACATTGTTTTGGATTGGTAAGTGCCAGCATTGACTCCTTATCAAGCTGGATTAGGCATCTGCCTTCAGAAAAGCTCTGATAAACAAACCTCTGTCACCTAACCAGTACCAAACAGCAGACGGACAAAGTTACAGTATCAATATGCTGGTGGAAATAGCAGAGTACAGCTCAGGATCCATTTATTTTTCTCAGGTGTTGGTGAAACCAAAAAGAGAAAGATCGTTTGTTTGTTCCATGTCTGGTTTGTCATTTAAATCTGGACCCTTTCGCTTTGTCAATCCTGCTATACATTTCTCCTCATTTTAGTTCATATGGCCTGGCAACAGCATATCAACCACAGACATCAAAATAAAAAGCACAACATTTGATGCAAAGTTACATGTGTGATTAACTCGCACACACGTTGCTCAACTAGTTTACTTCACACACTAATCCCAAATTAGTTGACGTTACTAGGAAACTGCATGGAAACCCATTGCTGGGGTGAGTTTTCACACAAGGTGAAACTAAACAGGTGTTGTACAAACTCAGACCTAAACATCAAGTTAAGTCTATTCAAGGGTCAATGCAATATTTCAACTTGCCGATAGTTACTTCCAGTAATCAGTCTGTAATCTCCAACACATTGACCTCTCTGTATCTTATGGGTCTTATTATTCTCCCACTTGATGTCAAGGTGTCTGTTCAGCACCACATTCTGAGCTATGATTTAACAGTGACACGTTGTTTTCCTGATGGTGAGTGTGGGAATGTGGCGATGTTTGGGTTTACATGTCCAGGAGCCTTCAGAGCCATTAATCTGCTCTGTGTGTTTTAAAGGTGAACTGAGTTTGGCCCTCAGGCCAGATGTTGGAGATGTTCACATATATGCATTTCCACAGAGAGACAGAGAGATGATCCAGTCAGCTTTAGGGGGTAAGAAGTGACACCAGCGTGGGTAGGTGATCTATAGAAAATGTGCTATTCCAGATGGAGAAAATAGATCAACTCCCATTTCGCTTATTGGACAGATGGACGTTCACGCCACCAATGTGACCAATTAGAAGAAGTAGGACAGTGCGGGCAGAGAGACTCTAAAAAGGCCCGCACAGGCAGAGAAAGTGGTTAGGTTACTTGTAGATTTCTGAGATCGAAGGTTCATGATGATTTGTGATAGAGCAGAGGGCAAAGCATTGAGTATAACTTTGCCATAGATTTGTGAATACCAGAGAGTGGCCTGGCCTCTGCAGAGTCTTTTATTAACAAACTGCATGCCAACACCTTTGATGAAGACAGTGCAGAAACTACAACGTCCTAACAGGTGACTTATCTCTGGACACGCGTGTCACTTCATGGCACATTGTCAGTATCTCGACTGTGTGCATGTGTGTGTCGGGTTAGGGTTTCCTGTTTCCTGCAGCAGTCTTGTTTTCTAGAGGAACTCTGTGTTTCTCCTGAAGATTTGTCCATTTGGAGTCTGCACCGAGTATGATCTTGGTTGCGCAAGCAGGTCGTTCATCACTTCCAGAGTCCAAAGTCCAGATTCCTTCTCAGTCTCCAGTAGAGTGTTTGTCCAGCAGTTTTACACCGCAGTCACAACACTGATTTTGTTTAACTTCTTTTTCATCTTCCTGCTATCATCCAGTTTCAGTCCATTTTCTGAAAGAATGTGTCCCGGATATTTGCTTTCCTCCAGTCCTACTTTGCATTCGTAGCAATTTAGTTTCAGGTTCTGAACCCTGGCTCATTCCGAAGCCGGCCTCAGTCTCTTATGTTGTTCTTTAGTGTCAACAAGATCTCCATCAGTGTATGTTTCTATATCATTCAGTCCTACAGAAACATCCTTCATTGCTCTATTGTAAATTTCCAATGCAGAGTTTATCTCAGCCTTATGGTGTGTTTTACTGCTACGCAGGCCAAGCCCAATTGTCACATCTGCAGTCCACTCCTCTGGTTTCTGATTTTGTGTCACTCTGATCTGTTTATTCTGCATGCACTGCACCAATAGCAAGCTGTTTTCCTTTATCACTGTCATTACACATCCAAGCAAAATGGTTCATTTCTCCACAGAAGCTGGAGAGCTTCATGGTGCATGTTGATTCCCAAACCTTTGGCATTTAAATGTTTCTTTTGTCATTCCTTTGTGCTTTGTGTCTTTCTTTTACTGCATGTTTTCTCTTTTGGACGTGCTTATCTTCCCCGCGCATCTGTTTAGCTGTGCCTTAGTCATTTCTGATGATTGAAAAATGCTTAGTTTCCTCCAAAGACATGTCAACTTCTCTCAGCGACGTCTCTCTCATGGAGTTGGAATTAATCCCAGTCACTATTCTGTCACTGATTAGGGACGACTCCAAAGCACCGAAATCAAAAGACTTTGCCTTTGTTCTGAGTTCAGTTGCTTACGGACTGACAGACTTCAGTCTCAGTCTCCCTGGACAGACATGAAAAACATGTATCATTCATTTGACAAGTTCTCTTTCAGACTGAATTATGTTTCAAACCTCTGCATTATGGCAGCCAAATGTTGTTGTACCTCCTCATTTGCAAAAGAGAAAGTGCAAAAACGAAAGTGCTTCTTCACAGGCCACATGCAGGAGCAATGACGACCGTACCTCAGCATCTGTTTCAGTGTAGCCCAGAGCTTCCAGGTACAGTGTAAACCTCTGTGGGAACTCTCTTCAGTTTTCCGAAATAGCATCCGACTCAAGTCAAGTCAAAGATGCATTTCAACCAGACTTTACAAAGGATGCTTCAGGAACCAATCACTGTCTTTTTAGTACACTGTGAGCTGAGTGCTTTATTCACTTTGCGGAGTATCACAGTATCATTACAACTTTAATGGTAGTATTTGTAAGCACAACCCACACAAGAGCCTGATCCAACTAACTGTCTGGTATGTTTAAAATATACGAAGTTGATGATTATGCAGAGGCTTATAAATCTAACTGAATGAGTTTAAAGAGAGAAAATGTACCTTTAAAGAAAGTCTTTGGTGAAGTTCAACTTTTTTTTTTTCCTTTCTTTTTTAGAACATAATCCTTTCTTTCAAAATCATCCGTTGTTAAAGCTACCCACTACTTTTGACATGATTTTGGAGCAGACAGAGAGCAGTTCAAAGAAAAAAACTTGCTTCTCAGAAGGTTCTTTGACAAGGTTTCCAAATGTCTAAAGAAAAAGTGCAGTGATATTAGCCATGCAAAGGGAAGCCTGAGCTCCGGGTGGGGATCAGTAACAACTGTGTCTGTGCAAAGCTTTAGGTGTTTAAAATATGTCCCCATTATTTCTTTTTAATCAAAAGTATGCCTTTGCTGCTAGCAAACAGTGTTATCTTCTTTACTGTTTGGTAATTGTCCTTGGATGGAGGAGAGAAAATATCATCATGGATCAAAATACCCAAACGTGCATATGCAAACAACAATTACCATTTCCTGGGGCACATGGAGGCAAAATAAACAAATATGAATTGCGTATCGGCACACATTCTGAAACTCTCAGAACAGGAAAATGTGCTGGGTTGATGGTCTGCAGGGCATTATGAACTATTTGTTTTTCTCACATCTCATTTTTGTAATCACGTGAGACCAGATTTCACCAGGGGACAGATCTTTTTGCACTGTTTCATTACAGGGGGAAAAAAAAAAGAAGAAGAGGAGAATGATGTGAGCGCAGACGATGATGCATAATCAGAGGGACAAAAATAAAGTTTCTTGCCACACAGATTCATTTAATGAAACCAAAAGCTGTTTTGCAGCTTTGTTAATAAATTCCTTCTTTAATGAAGTTTCAGGGAAGGAGAACACTGCAACACACACTGACATTGGTGTAAACAAGTTTTACCTGCCGACACTTCCAAACACCTCAAACTGTCAGACTCAAGGGGGATCGTTGAGCCAGGAGCGCTACACTCTGTGGATTAGTCTGTCACATGTTCCTTTGGAAGATTCATCACTTTTGCCTATCGCTAATATAAAAGTGAAATATAGCTAGAAACAGGGTGTTCATGTGCTTGTCACATATCTAAAAATATGTCTTCATTGGCATCAAAACTGATCAAGACCTGTCAGAGGTGCATAGCTCTGGGATGCTATACTGTATATGCCATAGCATACTAATGTTCAGGCACTGCTTATTAATCAGCAAATAATCAGCCCTCTGTGGCCTGATTTCTGTCAGTCTTCATTAGCAGCTGATGTTAAGCTGCCAAAACGATACAAATCTAATTTTCTCCAATATATTCTCCTGAGTATAACGGGAAATATATACATTTTCTATTTTTCGATTGCATTGCAGCAGATTATTTTTGGATGTGTGATATTTGAAGAGATGCCCTTAGAATACTGAGGAGGACTTTGTGACTGCCTGCAGTTTCAAGTGCTGAGTGTTTAATCCACACGTACCTGTCACCTTTGTTTTGTTCTTTTTCTTTTTGAAGACGATGTGGTTTTGGGACTCGTAATTTTCCTTGCTCTTTACCTATTTGCTGCTCCTAATTGGTTGTTAACCCACTTTGTACTGTGTAGGTTTTTGTCTACCATACCTTGGAGGGATTCAGGGGATTAACATTGTTGCAATTAAGTCTCAGATCTTACAAGTGTGGAGCCGTGAATGCATTTCCAGACACGAAAGGCTTAAAGAAGACATTAAGGGTGTACTTACTGGTAATATGCACTAAACATATGCAGAACGATTATTCTCTATACATAGGGATTGTGTATTGTGAGTTCTTTTGTGATGATGACACAGTATGACAAAGCTACAAGCGCTGCTCTTTATTCACGTTTTGTTATTAATAGTCCATGTGCATTAAAAAACATATCTGTTAACATTTGCATGAAAATGTATAAATATGTGAGTGCTTGGTCCATGTGAAATATGCCCATGTGTATAAGGGGTCATGCAAATTAGAAGTCATTCCACCTCCACATGAGCAAACTCAAACTTGAATTCACACATACCATATATTCACATCCAATTATGCGTATAATCTTGATTTTCACACATACACTATTAACACATTTACATAGCCCTCAACATAAACCAGTGCAGTGCCTGTTCACAACAAAAGAATATAGCATATTATGCGTTATTATTTCTTAAACTTGAGCATGACATTAGAATCCACCTTGACCAGACATTTGCCTGGGGCCCACATTCCAGTAATCAGCCCCTGAACAACACACCTGAGAAAGTTACAAAGCAGCCAAAGAAGCCATCTGGTCATAAACATTCCGTTGCAGACAAACAGCACACACACACGTATTGTTCATAGGATGCTAAACAATTTGAAGCAACAAACGCAGTATAGGGAGACTATGCAGTTGCAAAACCTTTAATAAGCTCTGATCAGCACTGCCTACTTGTAGAGTGGGATCTGAGTTTGGTGAGCAGTGTGCATTCAGATGATGCTTTCTTTGCGCAAGTGGCAGTGTATGTCCTATATATAACCTTTACTAAATTGCTGCAAGTCGTTAAAGGGAACTGCATACAGTTAGCAAATTATTAACCTCAAGGCATATTGGATGCTTGCATAACCACCATACTTGGATTTAAAGTATAGTTTTAAAGTAAGTTTAAAGTATTTTGTTAGTGACACGATGAGTGGCATACAATAGTTTGGCAAAGTTACATAGTTTGAGTTCCAATGGCATTGTTTCTGTAGGGTGCCCAACTGTGATTGTGTTTGGCGCAGATAATTGTGTCTGATAGTAATGATTTAAAATCTGGATGATTACACCAGTAGTGTTCAAACCAGACAACCAATGAGAGGGCCATCCCAGAGCAGCTGATGATTCATAATGGCTCATAAGGAAAAAAGTTAAGATGCCATGCTACAAAGAAAATCTGATTTACTATTCAAGTTGCTGTGTGTCTAATTTTGACCCAGCAGATTGTATCACATTTTCGTTGGTACTATAATAAACAAAATGTTCATAAATGTTTTTTTGTGACAAAGTAGCACGTGTTCCAAAAAAAAAGAAAAAAAGAAAACAAAATGAAATACTGCTAATTACAAGTGTGTGTGTGTGTGTGTGTGTGTGTGTGTGTGTGTGTGTGTGTGTGTTTGTGTATAGATAGATAGAAAGATAGATCCTGACCTTAATATCTCAAGTCAAAATGAATTGTGGATTTGGACAACAGTGACAGTTCTATCATTCAGACAATCAGAAATTTACACAACAATAGCACTAGGCAATCTGTGGCACACTTAACCAGTGGCACACCAGCTATAAGTCTGCAAGATAGTTCTTTGGAAATGCTGAGATGCCCTCTCATCCGCATGCCAAATTAACTCTCTCTAAGCCATTGCCAGTTGTGCGGTCTGTTACCTCCAGTAGTTTGATTGCCCCTAATGGCCATCCTCCCTTCTCTGTTACTGATTGGCACAAAGCAGATGGAGAAAAAAAAATATCAAGCTGCCTGAGCTGGATGGTGTACAACACTTTGTAAATGAGAGAAAGTCACTGAAAGCAGAAGGACGACATATGAACTGTTCATTTCATTTGTGACTACAGAGAGTAAAAGATTGCTGATAAACAACTTTGATGGAGGGTTTGGCTGGTTTGTGATTTAAAGGTGAAGTGGATGTTTAGATAAGGATGACAGCCTATGGTGCTCGCATATATAATTACAATGTGCTGATTATGGTAGATTTTTTTATGTTGCTTTGCAGGCTGTCATATTGATAAAACTAAATTACAGATGTGCTGTAGATTTGCATTTTGACTTGGTTCTCATAATCCTACTTAATGTTAATCTTGAGGCTGATGTGACTGATTAACGTTAAGATCATTCTAGAATGGAAATCAGTAACAGGAAGGTTGTTGACCCCTGCACTATAACATGATATACACATATTTTTATCTTTACATATATATATATATGATTCTAGTCACTGTCTGAATTACTGGCATTTTTTTAACGAACTTTTGGGGCATTTATCGATCTTTACTTGACAGAGTAAAGTAAAACGGCAGACAGGAATTAGAGGTGAGGCAGTGTATGTCCCATTTCTCCAAAACTGCATCCATGTTTCCCTCATTAGACATTAAATTAATTAGTGCCATCCCATTTTCTATATATATGTAGCCAAGTGGACAGGGGTTACTGTGTTTCTTTGTACGTGCTGTGCCTAATGGGATGTGTAGTTTCACTTTCGGGCCAGCCTGGTGGGAGATCTCGCGAGAATGACAAAATCACATGAGACTTCATGCGCGCGAACAGCAGTCTCCTCAGCACGGGCAATGGTGAAGTGTGTATTCCTTGTGTGTATGAAGAGACACGGATAAATCCGGTAACACAGAGAGAATACTTGTTGCAGTTAAAGAATTAGAGTGAGACCGAGCCGACAGACTGACATTGGTGACCAGAAACTTCACGTTTATTTGTCGTCGGTAAAGAGTGTGTTTATATTGTGTCCACTGCACCGGGAATAAAACTAGAGGACCACGGGTCAGCGTAAGTGGCCGCATATACGTTTCCAAAATGTTAATTAAGATAATTTCATGGTCAAACTTTTGTTTATGATATGCATGTTATCACCCATGTAGAGGGGAGATAGAGAGCTGTGTGTGTTACATCCAGGAGAGGGGTGAGGCTCTCAAGCTACAAGCTAGGAAAAGAGTAAGTGAGCACATGATTTTGTTTTGTGATTAAAGTGTATTATGAGTTGATTTAAGAGTACTACAAAAATATATGTTATAAAAGGGATGTAAAAATATTTACATATGAGTTCATTCCTAATGTTTAGAGTTAATTCATGGTGTACATTAAGTTAATTCATGAAGTATATATGAGTTAAAAACTGATGTGTACTGTAAAATGTGTTAAAATGAGAAGTGTGGCTGAGAAATGTATTAATGTATGTTTATTCTCTGTTTACATAGAAATACAGCCACTGTTGTTGTCTGTTTTGTACTGACAGTTATAAATTAAGTCAGAAGTCAGAAAGGAAAAGAAACAGGATTTTATTTCTATTTTTATTATTTGATTGTTATAAACGTCTGTCTCAAAATTAGCAAATTAATGCTGTCCCTGTTTGAGGTCAGCCGGGGTATTAAAGATCCTCTAAAATATATTTCAGTGTGTCAGATCTTATCCTTTATGATCCGGCTACATATATATATATATATATATGTATTTAATGTTTAATGTGTTATTTAATGTTTTAAATAACAAAGACCTAATAACTGTTGAGAGATTTAAATAATCAATTAAGTCAAACTGATGAACCGCATTTGTGGTTGCGCACAGCTCTTTTAAAAGAGAGACTTACTTATGTCGTTCACTTTATTTTCTCAGCCGCTGATCTCTGGAGATGCTCTAACAGCTTGATTTGTATCAGCTCTCTGGTCTGGTTTTGTGGTTTGTTTGAGTTTAGTTCTTGTTTCATTCTCACAGTTTTATTTCTTCTCAGACATGTCAGGATATGTGACATGTGATGCACCTGCTGTTATCTTGCTTATTCATTTTCTGCAAATGAAGCTTTGGTTAAACTCTTTAAAGTTCATACGGATTTTTTCAAACTGCACCTGTGATTTAGTGTCTGTTACCTGTTTAACAAACAGCTGCACAGAAAGAACAAGCTTTAGTCTGATTTATACACTGTGTATTTATACTGTGTATCTATACTATGTACTGTGTATTTATACTGAGTACTGTGTATTTATAATGTGTACTGTGTATTAATACTGAGTACTAGGTATTTATACTATATATCTATACTATGTACTGAGTACTGTGTATTCATGATGTGTACTGTGTATCAATACTGAGTACTGTGTATTCATACTGTGTATCTATACCATGTACTGTTTATCTATACCATGTACTGTGTATCTATACCATGTACTGTGTATTTACACTGTGTATTCATAATGTGCACTGTATATTATGCCTGCCCCGAGGCACATGAACCATTTCAACTGACAGAATAAGTTTATATATTTATTCATTACTTCCCTCTGTATTCGGTGATATTCTGCTGCAGCGTCTAAGGGGGCATGTCGGCCGGTGAAAAGACCACGTTGAAAGCTGCTCTCATGTGTTCTCGCTTCTCAATCCTCACTGCTCGGAGCACAAATAAGAGCAGTGGGACGGTCTGTAGGATAGCACACACTTCCGGTTCAGGAGGGACGGATAAGAAAATTGAGATGCACCTGGAGGCACAACATGAAATAAAGATTGCCCACAGGAGTTGAGTTTTGTGGCATGGACTATAACCATTCAGCTACCAGGGGGCTACAGAATGTCTGATAATACCAAGACCTATTGGACACAAATAAAAAAGGGAACTCGGATAACAGGACTGAAGTCCTGTTTGGATGTCTTCATTTGTTTAATGAATGCTTATGAAAGCAGACAAAGCAGACAAAATGCCCTGTTGCTCTCATCTTTCTTGATATCAAGGCAGACCTTGATACAGTATTTCAGAATCCTTCAAATAATTGCTTACAATGTTATGTTAATGTTGTAAACAATGTTTTGTCTCATCCAGCTCTCCAGCCAATCAAAATGTGGTAAATGGCTTGTCGTCTGTACTGTTCTCTCACATAAACATTCATTCTTCTATTACATGCATACAGTCTATTACATATTTAACTACTAACTAATGTACAATGAACAACAGGTCTCCCGGTATCGCCTCCACGCTCTTGAGACTGTGCTGGGAGACACAGCAAAACTTTATGTGTCCGTACATATGGATATGCCCACTCAATAGCCGAACCGTTCATTTGCACCAAAGCATTCGATTCACAATCTCTTGTGCTTCCTAAATTGAGAGAGAGTGAAAGGCCTCTCATGTGTTTATTTGGTGCTGCTGTGAAACACTCTTACAGCTTTAAAAGAGTGATATGCCTGCATACAATTCATGTTTAGGTAATGAATCACTGTTTAGCACTTTGTCATAGGGGGAGATAACACTTGACGCAGTTATTGAAAAGAAATGCAGGGACACTTCACGGCTGCTGATAACACGTACCATCACTCCAAGTATGTCATGATCTCCTACACTGAATGAAAAACTAACCTGTGGTACACTGCAGAACTGGGTTACTCACCCATCGTATTTGAGAGAAATATCGTCTCCCTATTCACATTATTTCAGCAAAAAGACTGAATAAATGAATTTTAATCACGTGTGTTGATTTTGCTGTTACCCAAGGATGTTTTTCATGTGCTGTGATAAATAAAAGGCATGAATCGAGTGCCAGACAATCCACTTCTGTGAAGTTTGTGAGAACTGGTAAAGGCACTGCCTCACCGCAGAGATAGATGTATATGTTGCCGAGCAGTGTAATGTGATTTAATGTAATGAGGAGAAGTCACAAGCTGTGGAAAGGCTGCAAAATAAATGTAGAATATTATATTGATCTCTCTCATGTCATCATTTAAGCTTCCTTTGAAATAGGTTAGCTTATAGGTATAGTAGATGGACTGTGAAGAACTGAACCAGAGGGATCTTACTGCCAAAGTAAATTAATTATTCAAACTGGCATTGTCTGGAGAACCGCTGGTTCCCTACTTGTTAAATATGCCTATAAAGGATTTAGAATAGCGTCATCCCCAGCCAAGATGCTCATGTGGCAGAGGTATAAAATAATTTGTCAACTTTCTGAAAGAGAATTACGCCTCATTGATTGTGCTTAATTCCAACTAGTTCAGACACTTCAGGGCTGGGTAACTGTTGCCCAAGGCAATGCTAGACTAAAAGAAGTCCCCTTAGGACCTGCCGGGAGAGCAAACCAAAGGTGGTTACTAACAAGCTCTTATGTTCCCTCCCATCTCTCCCTTTGTTCCCATTATTGTACATTAAAGATTCCCTATTCTCATCATTTGCATTTTATTAAAGGTGATTAGATGAGACTGTGATAAAAAGGAAGCACTCCAGAGCAGCTCACCTTACCTCAGCTATGGCTTAATCAACACAGACACCGATATAGAGCTGACATTGACCCTCTTTTCTTATTTGCTTACTCCTTTTATCATCAATGCACTGTGTGAATAGCACTCTGACATGCCAGCATTATACATGTAATTCATTTGAGTGTGATATCTGTGCTAAAAGTACTGACAGTGTTTAAAGTGAAGACACTGATGATAATACAAAAGACAAACAGCAGCAGCAGTTAAAGCACCATTATGTAACTAATTTACTTGAAAACAACAGCCTCAAAATCATTTTGATGGCACAGTGTCTTGTAACAGGGGAGATTGGTGTTTGTTTCACATCCACATTCAACCCCCCCATTGCTTATTTCTGCGCTATCTGAGAGGGTAGGATCACAGTACATCACACACAGCACCAGCTTTCAGTGATTGTGGTGGAACTGAATCATGTTTTATGGAGAAAATATGTTCTGGTTATCCTTCTAAAGTCCTCCAGCTGCTCAGCCTCAACAGTCAGCTAGCATGTTAGCTCTGCTAGCTGACTGCTCAGAGTGTCGGTGTTCACATCGTTATCACAGAAGCTGTGGACCGCAGGGAGGGGGAGGATTTCAGGTGCCGAGCCAGAATGAGCACTAGAAACAGAACCAGGTGGGAAGAGGCAACAGAAGCATGTTCAGCAGCCTCTATAGACAGCATGACGGAGGAAGCTAGGAAGAGGCAAGAGACAACTGGAGATCTCAGATCTGCTTTAGTTATTTGCCAAGAGCTTTGCGGAATAACTGGCTGCGGAGAGACATCAAGCTGACCTTGTTGCTGTCGGACTAGTAAGTAGTATCAGCTGGTTTGCTCTATCTTGTGTTGTATCACTTGTTTGATATTTGGATGTGTAAGAAACATAGTCAGCTTGGCAGATTTTGATCCAAGGCCAGTGCAGACAATTTCAAGCCAGCACAATGTTACAACCAGTTGTTCTTGTCTCTGGTTCAGGTTACCCAAGCTTGGTGTGCTGGTCAGTACCAAGTGAGATGTGTGCAACACCTGTTCTAACTTTGATTGTCGCATGGCAAAAAATGACAGCACATGCATGTTTACTCTGAGACATACGTTTTCATGACATAGTATTATCATGATGTGCAGAGTTGTGGTAAGAAACTGTGGAGGCCTGGCTTATTGCACAAAATATGATTTTCTATGTCATGTTTCTTTGGGGCAAAGGCATTCTACATCAGTGTAAGTTGTGGTCACAATGATAGTGACCTTGTCAATGCCATGGTAATGAGATGATCAAGTGTTGTCCACTGGAAGACAGGAAGCAGCCTTTGTTCCATATGAACATAGACAGCTGTATCAAGACCAACACAGTTGGAACTGTACAACAGATGATGCACGAAGTAAAACATGGATAACCTAATGTCTATATAAACCTATTTTAAGCCTGTCCTGAATGCAGCGTTTTGGGCATCGAAGATTCAGAACGACTTTCCTTGGATTTAAAGGGCTTTTAAAGAAATAAAACAAAAAACCCTGACGTACCGGAACATGGATTTGGATGTCAGTGACATCAGTAGAAGCTTTGAAATATTTTGGTCAGCCCTGCACCTGTTAGTTAGGAAGGTCAACAAAAAAAGTCAGACTTTACTCTAATTACCATTGGCATTTGATCCGTCTCCTCATGATACCAATCATGACCAAGACTTCAACCCAGCCCACCCAGGAAGTCATTCAAGGCCAGGCTGTCGGGCCAGCCGTGGTCTTGGCTGCAATGTGTATGTACAAGCTGAGAAAGAAGGCATGCTGGCTCCCCTATTAGAGGAATAAATCCAAGGACAAATGAGCAAGCTTGGCAGGACTGAAAGTGAAAGGAAAACAGGCAAATCAGAGGAATTGAGTCTCATTTCTCTCTTCAAGTATCATCTGTACAGGCCCAGTGGCTGCTGACCAGAATCCATCTGCAGACTGTGCAGTCTGAACCACTGATCTTATTCATTACCTGCAGGCTAATGTACAGTACATGACATGAGTAAACATTATCAATGAAAACAACCTGAATGACCGTGGCCTAAAATAACCCCATTCACGCTGCCCTTTCAGCGCAGTAATCATGCGCCTAGCCGTCTGTGTGAAAGTTACATCTGCAAAGAGGGGGGACAGTTTTGCTGTGGCTCTGATCCGCCTCCAGAGGTAGTATCAGAGCCGCAGCAGAGACGAGGCAGTGTCTGTGTGAATGGAAAAGCCGGAGGCGCGGAACAGGGGTGTGTTGGTCTGATGGTGTTCACAGTCTGACAACCAAAACAGATCTTCACTCATCACATACAATAGAAATGTCCCACACCTCAACCCACAAAGCAACATTACAGGACCAATCAACAGTAATGTGGCAACTGGTAGTGTCTTTGACAACTTATATGAGGAAAAAAATACTACATCCATACATGGAAAAGCCTCTGACACACACTGGATTGGCTTTAATCCAGCCCTCCTTGGTTCGGTACTAAAAAAGAAAGGTGGCGTAAAGGCGAGCCTTCAGCGGCCGCCATGATGTGGAATGTCTGTGTGAAATGGGCTAATGTGAACCTTGGTTCGATAGAATTGCTGGCCCTTTGGCATTGCTGTGATTATATGGGGGATTTCATATTGGTCTTATCCTGTCAAGGTTGTCTTTGAAGTTATAACGCTTAAGATTTTAATCAAATCAAAACCTAGTTTGATTTTATTTATAGCATGCAATTTTCTGCAACAGCAGCTAAAATCTGCAGGTTTTGCATTCTGCCGTTACCTCTCTACATTTTAATCTGAATGGCTCTTCCAATTACATTACCATGCACAAGGAACTGACAAGACATGACGCATGCACATACTGGGCATAATGTGAAAGACAAAAGCCTGTGCATGCACACATTTCATGTTAAGTGGAAGATCATTTTCATGGTTACAGACTCTTTTTTGACTGCTTCGGTTCATTTATTAACATGACTGGATAGGACAAAGACGTGATGGCCATATCATGATGGAGACAATAACAAGGACATGACAAATGATGTAACGGAGATGGGATTAAGATATGACAAAAAAACATGACAAAGACATAACAAAGACTTGACGAAGATGTCACATGGGACACAGAAAATTTGACTTGTACAATCAATTTCTTATTTATTTATTTTTTTTCCTCTGGGTATGCTACATTGATTAGGTTTTTCTTCATCTGTTTTATTTACAAGAAATTACATTTCGAGGGTGTCTTTAGCACCTCCATATATGTGAATTTTTTAATGGAACCTGGGCCTGTCAACACATGTGTTGCCAAAACAAACAAAACAGAGGATTATATTGTGACCCCTGGCTTTTTGTGGCTTACCTCTTGTTCGTATTATTCAAAAGCTGTCACAGCATGTGTTAGCTAGTTATTCTGGTTGGATTGTTATTTTGCTTTGGCTACGGTATGTTGTCTCTGAGAGTTTACATTAGATCAACCTTTACCCCCCCAAAGTATCAATATTCCTGGCCTTGCCTACCACTACAATATACCAAAGACTATTACGTTGTGATTTCAACTGTTTTGCTCCATCGCATGTTATCACAGGAATGAGTGAACCATGTTGATCCCAGCAACACACTACAGGGAATCCAGTACCGAGGTGGACTTGGTGGACTACTGGCAAAGTCAGCAATTAGAACCGCTGACTATGTTGCACAGCTAACAGAGCCAACTACCAAACTGCAGCTAAATTAAGTAGCAGTCAGCGTTGACTTTAATAACAAAGTCACCAGTATCTAACAATCAGAAAATTACATAAATCAACTCAGTATTGTAACTGACCTATGTCATCTTTTTCAGAGGCTGCATACAGTCCCAGTCCAGAGGTATGCATTGGAAAGAGTCAAGAATTACTTTAGCAACAAGTAGAGTTGTTTTGTTTTTTTGCTTACAAAGTTATACATTTCTATCTTTGTACAGAGGCCGGCCCCGTAAAAGACTCTGCCCTGGCAACCTCCTTCTGAATCAGCCATGGCGGTGTCAAAAAAGTGGGGTAAGCATATCTTGGATGAAAAAATAGTCTACGCCCCCGAGTACAGGATGAATCATCAACAGTTTTTATTGTTTTCCAGGAAGTTTCAAACTCCAAAAATACCATCAGGAATACCTACAAAATGACTTTTTCTGAGGCTATCTTTGCCTGACACTGGTGTATAGGTGAGATATAGAGCAAGACTTGATAAAAACATCCATTTTGACTTCATGGGACCTGCAGTGCTGATCTGGTATGTGAAATTAAGAAACTGTTAACAGTTATGACTTTGAAACAAACAGAGGGAACTTCTTGACAAACAAAAAACAACATAAAGGAAATTAAATTTGATATTGTCTGGGTACAGGCCTGGTGGCTGTGGTGCAAGAATGATTGATTGTTAATCTGCTTCTTCCAGCCGCTTTATAGTTTTTAATGTTATGCCTAACACCACCCAATTACTTACTGTGGTATCATTTGAGCTTGCACCGATGAGTGTTGCCATTGGAAATTTCTAACTGGACATTTTCCAAGTTAATGCATAAATTAATAAAGGGCTGGCTGGGAGGGGGATGTGGAGTCTATTGCAGGGTGTTGGGCACAGTAGCAAACTCTAAATACAGCTCCACCATAGAAAGCAATAAACCGCAGAGTTATTGGTGAACTATAACTCTCCACTCCGTTATCTGCTGGTATATTTATTGCTTACTGTGGCTTCCTATAGCCACAAAACAAAGGATGAGCTCACCACTGTTCACGAGAAAACAGTGGTGTGATCCAATAGCATTCACTGTGGTCAGCTAAAACTGGGGAATAAGTCCTCAGAGGGCTACATGCAGATTAGGAAGAGATGAATTACCAACTGACATGTTCATAAGCAGCTTCAAGGGTTTTTTCATTGTTGTTTCAGGTTTTACATCAATACTGACTTACCGTTCAAGTCTGAGATCCATGATACAACTTGCAGAGATTTCAGTTTTACTAACAAAGTGGAGGGATGTGGGAGGAGTGCAGACCTGTATGTTTCCCACAATAATCTGGCTTCTCAATAAAACGACCGGAAGCCCCGATTAAGACAGTGTGCCTTTGACTAACACTCTGGATTTGCAGGTGCGGAGCTCTCAATACAGACTTGGTGAAAAGGAACATATCCAGGCAAGTCTTTGAAAGGTCATTGACTAATTTGTGAAATTGTTATGGTCAGATTGATTTGTAGGCTTTGACAATCCTCGGTTAATCTGCACATTTCTGAAATGTAAATGACATTTTCAAATGATCTCCGTGGTTAGAGAAAAATGAGTGGACAGCTCTATTGTACTTTAGCTTCAGTTTACTTGCTGGTGTAATGTAATTGCTGTTGTGTATCCAGGAGATATTGGGACAAGCAAAAGATGTACAAGGACCTAAATTTGAACAAGGGACTGGTTCAACATTACATTTATTTCCCTTCTCTTACAAAATGTGCCTGTAAGTACTCAGATGTTATTTTGTCTGACCAATTTCACTGTTTTCTGCTATTAAAAATCGGCTTATTATCTTATTGTGTAAGTATCCTAAAGTACAAATAGTCTAATATTGTTGCAGTATTGATATTGAAGTTAGGCCTTTTTGGTCAAACATACTGTGATGTTTGATTTTGTCACCCAGTCCAAACATTCATGAAGTACTATTGAGAAGATTTCAAAATATTGTGGTACACTGTGATATGGCCTAAAAATATTGTGATATCAAACGACAAACTATACTATAGTGTGCTATAATTAATCCATTTGATTAAGATATTTTTTTCACTCTATATGTCTGGATAGAGAGTGAACTGCCTGGGGGGCCTGTATGCCATAGCATTTCCCTCCTCCCCCTCCTCCCCCTCCTCCCTTCTTATCTGCTGCAGCTCCAAGTTCTCTTTCCAATTTTTTTTTTCTTAAAGAGATGGAGATGCAAAGAGAAGGCTTACATGCCTTCAAGACAATGGAATGTTTTTTTTACAGCTGTTCTTGTTGATGAAATGTAAATATGTGGGCACAAAGTAGAAGAGAGAAATTGAAACTGATCTTTTTTTATCGACCCAATTGATGCTAGAATCAATCTTCAAAAGGCGTACAGGGTATTGGTAGTATCAATATTTTGGGACTGATCTCCCCACCCTTACCGTCCACATATACACGTTTTTCTTAAAATGAAGATTTGTGTTTCGGCTTTTTGTACATAATGTAAGAAGATATTAGGTAGCTTAAAAGGATATTTTGAAAAACACCTTCCAGGTTGAAGATCCAGGTTGAAACTCTGTGTCAGTGTTTATGTCTCGACTGACAGAAACAAGATTTTTGGAAATGATGATACATACACCCTCGTTTCCTAATTGTGCCTTGACAGTGTAAGTAGTATACTTAGTACACTTAGTATACTATGTTGTGATACTAGAATATTAGGGTTTGTACACTGACGGTATAGATGTTATACTGTTTATATTTAGACACAAACTGACAGTGATAATAAAGTCATACAGAAGAGAGACAACACTGGCTGTTACAATGTTTTGCTGACGATCCAGGATTATCCAGTGATACAGGTATATGTCTGGACTAGGCCTACATGTCAAATTATGGAGGAAGCACTTTGACTATTTGCTAAATCCTCTACTCTTCAGAAGGAGTTTGGACACATATCTGCAGAGATAATAGAAATAAGTATTACTATCATTATTATAAATAGTATTAGTACGATTATTACATATTTAGTCCAGGAACACTGGTGGTTGATGACAAAATGAAGGCTGAGAGAATGCCGTTTGATCACACACACACACACGACAGCTTTAACGGAGCGAAAAAGGACGGGGCAGCAGATGGTACAATGTAAAAGCCGTTCTTTAAGTTACACTTAATTTTATGCTCATTCTCAGCCATGTCTATTCTGCGCTCTGCAATGTAGAGTAAATCTTCGTCGTATGGTGTACTTCATTCTCGCTCTGTTTGATTTCATTTAATGTAGTATCTCTCCTAGTTGTCGGAGCAGGTTTTGTTCAACTGTCTCTTACTGTTCCATCCAATTATCCTCATCTCCTTATGCAGGGATTCAATGGAGAATACTTTTTACACTGATGGTTGGAAAAAGGCAGACTTCTGTTGAGCTGCAGGCAAGTGCTAACTGGAGCAAGCAGGACCTTTGCAGTAGTGTTAGTCTCTATAGTGGCAACATGTAATGGGGCCCAAATGAGATGCCTCAAGATATTCGGATATCAAGATATTTCTTGTAAAGTTTGCTCTTTCAACGTTGGCTTTGGGGTTATATGAACATTGTTTTGACATTGTGTTAACTCTGTGGTCACTTCAGTAAATAAGGCTAACTTTACTAGATCCAGCCCAACAGAACAGAATGAACTGTGACCCTAATTTGGGCCAGCTCTGGTTTATTTGGTCGGCTTTTGGCTGACATGTCACCATGGTATGCCCTGCTTGTGATTCAGATCTGGCAAGCAGGAGCGGACTGCCCCAGGGCCATCATTCCATATGGTAAAATGGCCAGATGAATGGATCTGGTGTGGACCAAATCTGAGCTGCAACAATTTTGCTATCTGGGTATATATTGGAAACAGGATCATAAACATGTGCTGCCCAGCCACAAACAAAAATCTGTGAAAGGAAGATAATGAAGCAAATTAGCCCAATGAGATTAAGCAGTTAGATTATATTTTCTGAAACAGATGATGTAATTGAAAATGTTTCTTTAGACTGCACAAATTGAGTAATGCTATATCTCAGCCTGGTGGACCCTCTCACAACTTTCTCCAAAGACAATCTAATCATTCCAGTGATAAAAACAGAATTAATGAGGGGATTTTCAACACTCTCTTGTCTGACAAACACTCTTTTTATTCAGGATCATTTCCAACCAGAATAACATGTGAGGAGGACTTAGCAAGTGATTACAAGACAGCAGACAGGACAAGTATGTGGAACTGCAGGTTTTACTGTTGGAGTCTTATACCATTGTGTTACCATTAGTAGTAAGCCGCTTGCATGTCCATGAAAAGGGACAGATAATACTAGAAAGTTAAGAAATGAGCTTTAGCTTCACAGGAAACCTTCAGTTAGCATATTTATTAAAACCAATGGAACCAGTGGATGGTGGTAGCTGCACTGAATAACAAGTTTAACCTTGGCAGTCTTCAGTAAGTAATTACTAGTGAAGAAACAATGATGGTTATGTAAAATAAAATGACAAACTGAGAGAGTTCAAAGAAATATCCAGCAGTTAGTGCATCTGCAGCTTCAATCGATGTCCCACAAAAAAGGTCTCATTTGTGCTTTTTTTTTTGCTCAGGCAGCCGTTCCCTCTAACAAAAGGCCAGTGGGTAACATATTCAACATAAGACACAATGAAAGCCCTACAGCATATTATACCTTTATGTAAGGTCTATTTGCTGCAACACAAAGTCATTTCTCTTCTCATTCTTCCTCCTTAACCCTTGTTTTTTTTGTTTTTTTTTTACTGCTGCTACAGCACATTTCTAAATATGTGTTAAAAATCCATTGGATGTGCTTTGTGTAGTGGCAGACGCTCTCATCCCAGTATGCTGAAGTCTGGCGGTCTGGCAGTGGAGTTGTTTCTCTGCATAGATCTCATTACTTAAAATCCTCAGCTCTGAAACAGAAGGTCAGGGATCAGCAAATCCTCTCTTCTGGCCAGGCTTATGATTCCATTCTGATGCAATTTTCAGACTCCGATTCCCTGATTATCACACTCCTACCCGCCAATTTGATATCTCATCCGTCTAAGTTCAGACACATTCACTCTGCTTCAATTCTCACCAAGCTCTGGCATTGACAAAGCATTCTACATGCTGCTTTTCCAAAACAAGTTATAGCTTCCTGTTCTCTTTTCTCAGTTGGCACACTGTGGACAAGGACTGTATATCTGAAAAGCTAACCTATTTGGCTTTTCTTTTCTGTTTGTGTGTTTCATTAGAAAACTGTTACCACCAACATCTTGGCCAAAAGCGTTTGGAAATCGAAGGTTAACTCTGCAAGATTACTACAGTCTCTGTTCCTGACTGTTACCACTTTAAATCTATTTCAGCCCTTGTTGTAAAAAGTAATGCGAACAAAATAAATGTAATAAAAAACTTGAGCCTGGGGGTGTAATTTAAGTCAATGATAGTAGCGCTGTGTCAACAGATTTCAAACAAAATGTATTATTCAATAAATGCATTTTGGGTATTTTTAAGAAAATCATATCAGTGAAATATTGAATAATAATGTATTATATGAACATAACTACAATGCTGTAACCCTTCAAGGGTCGCACACAGACATTTACATAACTGTGCTCACTTAACCACATGAGGCTGAGATAAATCAAACAAGAGTCTCAAGCCATGGTAGTGGCTCGGTAGGGCTATACATAGGCACAGCACAGCTTTGAGGTAAATGCAAACACTGGCATGCTAACGTGCTGATGCCTCACATGTATAATATATAATGTTCACCATCTAAGTTTAGTCTGTTATCATGCTCACATTTGCTGATTAGGACAGAACACAAAAAGTTTCTAGCATCCGGGTTTATTTCCAACAACTTAACATTATGATAACATCAAAAATTTCTCATAGAAAGAGTCATAATCAACACTGTTTGCAGTTGGGTTCTGTCAACAGTTTTACAGACATCTCTGTTTTAATCGCAGTTTATGGGGAAAATGCATTTTGGGATGCAGGGGAATTTTTTGCTGCAATACAGCGAGTACCATAAATAATAACTGTTACAGCAAGCCCAGCTAATAAGCCAAGATCCGAGGAGGTGTTGACAACTTTGCTGTCCAAGAAAGGTGTGTGAGGCGGAATCAATAAATGCCTTATCTTAAAGCTGCCATGTGGAAAAAATAACAAACAAGTATGGCACTGCAGATGGATAAAGGTTTTGTTTTTGCAATGGTTACGAACTGAAAAGATGCAGCTTTTATTTTGTAGACTGCCATAGTTTGATTCTTGGAAGGACTTTCTGAATAAAAGGGGAATTTAAATGATGAAAAAGCAGCCATGTGCATTTGTGTAAAGATCATTGTCCATTAATCAAACCGAATCATGAGGCCAGTGAAGATTCACTCCTCTAATGTTTTGGTCTCACTTTCGGGGAGCTCTAACTTAGATCATGCACGGCACAATACAAATGCCAAAGGTACAAAGGCAAAAGTCACAACACAAATGCAAAAACCCCCCATCGGAAGTGAATGAGTGACAGCAGATGTTGACTATGGCTGTCAACAAATAATATGAATTCGAATATATATTCAAATATAAAAAAATAAAAAATTGTGAATATTAATATTCGACTGTGGAAAAAAAACACATCAGTGGCTGCTTTGCAAGTGGGCACTCGGCATGACGGGACAGGGACAGGTCACAGAAGTCGTACTTGAACCTCTCATTATTTGGCTTTGTTGGGTAAGTTTCTGTGCTTGACTCAAACTGTGAATGCACAACATAGCTCTCGTCATGTCTGTTTTTGGCGGTTTATAAACAGAAGTTTAAACACACATGCCTGTGGCCTCTCTCCCTGTCTTCCGCTGCTCCTGTATGGGTCACTCATCCTCCAGAGCCACCCTTGACTGTCAGAGTATCTCTGGGCTCATTATGTCCAGAGTACAGGCTGGTTGACTGCTGCCTCCAGGCTGCTGCTCAGCCACCCAGCCTGTCTGCTCCACCAACGAGCAGCTGCAACAGCCAGTTGTGGTGGTAACTACGGCTCACAGTCCACTGTATCAGCTCTACTGCTGGCTGTCTGTTCTAAACATCTGTGAGAAAAACACAAGCACAACCCCGATTGCCACTGATCATAAAGTTAACAAATATCACACTAATTAGTGTCTCTTGTGTTGTCTGATTAAACTAAATCTCCGTCAGCGTAATTGCCGTGTTATTATTTCCTAACTGTATGGTCAGTGGCAGTCTGGTGATAAAGAACTGTGCTTGTGTCTCTTTTAGCCAGCCAGCAGCGGAGCTGAAGCAACAGACTGTGAGCCATAGTTGCTCTGCTAAACCCACAACACAACTGGCTGCAGCTGCAGTGTCTCTGGGCTCTTTAGGTAGAGCCAATGGCACCGTCCCTAGTTTAAAAGTGGGAGGACAACAATGTCCCTAATGGCAACTTATACCTGTTATTAGGATTTTTTGTTTGTTTGTTTTTTGTTTTTGTTTTATTTTACTGTTGTTACTGACAAAAAAATCCTCCGTATTTCAATGCCAGTGGGTAGAGCTGACAGGCTGGGCGGTGGAGCAGCATAAACAAAAACATTCCCATCAGCATTTGCTGTCTTGATGATCTTCCCCTCTTACTGAGATGTAATTATAAATGAGAATAAAATCCTATTAAATCATCAGAATATCGCAGACAAGCTTTTTTGTCATGGAAAATTAGTTACTAGCATAATTTCTCCCCTCAATTATACTGAATTTAACAATGGCATCGTAACGAACGTTGTCCCTTTGGTAATATGGTTTTACTTTCAAAAGTTATTTCTCTTCCTACTGATATCTCATTATGTATCTCTTAGCAACACTCTTTTGTAAAATCTGTTTTGTGTCTGGGAAAAAAAAAATAAAATAAATAAAACTCTGTGTTCCTCATTTCAGCAAAAGAGTATTTATATTCCTTATGTCACCACCTACTCAAACTACTTTGCAAGTGCCCTCCCTTGGCAAAAAAATAGATAGATAGATAGATAGATAGATAGATAGATAGATAGATAGATAGATAGATAGATAGATAGATAGATAGATAGATAGTGTTATTACTTTTTGCATTAATGTTGGGGCCAGCATTGTCCTGCACCAGGAGGAACCCAGGGCCAACTGCACCGGCGTAAGGTCTGACAATCATCCTGGTACCTAACAGTTTGTCGCAATGCTGTCATGTGAGAACCATACATCTCTGGCCTAAGCCACTATTTGAAAATGTACCGTATGTAAGAGAATAAATGTGGATATTAAGATTAATATTGTACATTGAGGCATAGCCTGATATATGAATGACATATTATTTGTAAGCCCTATCACCAGACCCAACAAAGGTGACTTATTCAAGTTAAGTAAAAATACTTTTCCAATAAGATGTTCTAACTTAAAATGTTTTCTAAAAGACACTGAGAAGATCACTGAAAGATAAAAAAAAGATACTATTGAAGTTTCCAGTGACACAAACAATACAGCTTCCAAACTTCCTCCAAAGGAAGTGAATTATTCTCCTGGCACACCAGGAAAAAAAATAAACAAGCACACATGGTATCCCCTCCCAAATCTAATGCAAATCCTGGAAGTATTTCCAACATTTCCATAATGTTATCACAAAAATAGCATCAGATAATGTATAATTAGGAGTCTCTGAGGTGAAAAAAATGTCCCAGTAGCTAGACAAACAGGTGGCAAATCTGATTACAGCAGTGACAAGCTGGAAGGAATCTGTTTCAGCTTTGAGCCATTCTTGGAGGCACCACAGATGTGATTTATAGTGGACAAAATGAGAAGTGCTCGCATAAAACAAATGAAACCCTCTGATCCAGCATCAATATGAGGCCCTGCATTCCTGTAGGTAAGTACCAGACAGAATTTAATTTTAGGGGTAGCTTATAGCAGCAGTAACTTTAGAGCTGTTTTACAAATATATGTGCACACTTTCCACCTCTCCGTCTGAGCCAGGAAAAGAAGTGAAGTAATAATAAAAAAGCAGCAAAAATAGGGTTAAGAAAGGGGTAAAATTTAAGTTTAAACTGCAGTTTATTACCAGTGCACACTACAGATGCAGCATACATAAATGCAACTTTAGTGTCGCCCATTATTCCACAACCAGGTTCCCTTTGATTCAGCTTTTCTCTGGGACCTTTAAAGGAAGGCTGCCTAGTGAGAGCCATAAAGATTCCGGGGTAAATAATGTCCCGACTTCTCTTATCAGGGCCTGACACGCGAGCTGACAAAATATTACCATAACAAGCCGCAGTGCATTTTCATGACTTGACAAGCAGAATTGTCGGTGTCAGCAAAACAATATATGGCTGTAACAACATGCATACCCCTGATCTTAAGCCATTAAAGAAGGAAATGAAAAGAGGAGTGAGATACAATTTGAAATGGCATTCATTATGTATTTGGTGCAAATGTGTATGGCTAACTCTTCAACAATAAAGGCTTAGAAAATACGATCCAAATTTAGAAAAAAAAAAAAAGTTTTTTTGTTTTTTTTTCACCACAGTGGATATTTTACATTACTGCATCAGGCAAAAAATCTCTAATTGCCTTCACGAGTCAACATGTGGGGCATTAACACACACCTCCTCACTGTTTTAGGGGCATTAGGAAGCCTTTTCCCCTGTGTGTAAGCCTGGCGAGACATGACTAGGAGTCGTGCCAGGCACTTGCAAATGCAGTCTGAGCCCCTCAATAGCGATCCTTTAAGCTGCTATCAGCACAAATAGAACAGAAAGCAACTGCTTTACATTTTCATTGATTGAGGATTAACTTTTCTTGTGATTTAAAAAAAAAAAAAAAAAAAAAAGTGCTCTGTCAAAGAGGCCAAGAGACGCCTCTGGGCAGCCATTAGGCCTTTTGCACCCCCACACCACCATCGGCGGCCCCCATCACTGTCAGCAAATCTGTGATATCCAGTAGCAGCGTTTCACGCCAGGACTCTGCTTCTCCTGACAGTCCCGAGTGGACAGACTCAGCTGATGCTTCCAATCATTTAAAAGGTAGTGTCTTGTATGCTAAAGGCTGCAACACATTACTAGCCTTAACCTATTTATATACAGAGACAATGTAACTAATTATGTCTGTTACAATTAGCAGGAGATGGACCATGTTTATTGGTTTCCAAAGTGCACACACAGCTCACACCAGCCAGCTGTGTGTTTGCTTTTATGTAAGTAGACTGCCACAGAGGGAGTGCATTTACAGAGTAAGGATGAGGCATTTAATATACATGTAATATATGCAGCCCATTTTATATCGGGCCGGGGATATTAGGTGATGGTTTGAACCAGAAATTGCAGGTATAAGCAGAACATGGCCAAAATGAACACGCTTAAGCTGGTCTTTAGCTCCACGCTAATCACCAAAAGGCATCCTGCAAGTTCACGAACTCGAAGGAAAATGCATGTAAAGAAGAAAATGAAAGTAATGCAACAAACACGTTTTAAATTCATGATATGCAAGATCCAGATCGAGGTTTTTATCCATCGGGCTCAGCGATGTTGTCTCCAAGTTTTTTTTCCTATGGCATTGTAGCTAATAGAGGTCACACAGTTCACACTTTTAAACATCCTAGAGAGAAACATGAAAATAATCAGCAAACCATTAGTCTGAAACAAATCATTCCAAAAGTCAGAATTATATTGCAGAAGTTTTTGGCCTTTTTTCTCTCATATTCAGATGTATTACCTGCATCTTATTGCTCATGAATTAAACATTGCAGTACAATTGGAAGCAATTTGATCAATTTAGAGATTATGGCTTAGTTAAAATTCTCTAACTGTTCCCATAAAACAGCCACTTTGCAGGCTTTGTATAGGCAACAGAGAGACTACAGACGCAGCCGCTATGTCACTCTGCACTTTTCAGGTAAATGTATAATAAAGATTAATGGCTTGCATAAAAGAGAAGCATGGGAGTTAAACTGCAGTTTTAGAATCACAGCATATCATAGCAACACAAGTGTTTTCAGCAGTCTGTAGTGAATCACAGGACGGGCCTGAGACCGCACTGCAGCAGAGCTCAGTCGGGAATCAAAGAGGTGATTATTGAGGAATAAGTTCACTTTGTGTAATCCTTAAGTGATTAGAAAAGAAATGCTAAACTGCCAGAATTACAGCAATTAGCAAACAGCAAGGGACTTGGGAGAGGTAAAAAAAAAAATTAAAAAAAAGGAAAAAAAAAAAAGAAAGAGTTAACTTGAAGGCAAAAGTACAGAGCATTTAACAGCTCAAAATAATCTGTCCCCTATGTAATCAATTTAAGGAGAAACATCTCATTAGGGGCCAGCAGCACAACCACTGATCTCCATACAACAGCTGGCAAGGACGCTATAAAGGGGCCACCATGCTTAATGCTCCTCACATTAACTTTCAACTTATGGATAGTGTGGCTCTTCTCCAGCTATATCTCCAGTCCAACCATTATGACTGTCAAGGTCATATCTGATGAAAACATGATGAAGCAGCAGTTTATCTTTCCTCCCTTTCCCCTCTCTCCTTCCCTCTTTATCTCTGTCTTTCTATCTAGCTCTCCCTCAGTCTGCCTCCCCACCTTTATGTCTCTCTCTCTCTCTCTCTCTCTCTCTCTCTGTCTATCTCTCTCTCTCCCTCTCTCCTGGCACGGAGTTATTGAACAGTGGGGGACCGCCGAGTTTTAATTACAGGAAGATCCGTGGAGTTAATTGAACATAGCGCAGGCCCTAATTTCACTTTACGCAAATCAAGATGTTAGTTATGTAAATTATGTCCGGTCCCACAGGGTGATTGGGGACTTCTGCCAGACACCAAAGTCATTCTCTCCCCACAGGCACCAAGCTGCTGTCTCTGCAACTTACCTGAAGGCCTTTTTTATTAAAACAGTCCCTTATAGATACTTCATATATTCATGATTTCCACCAGGACGACACATATCTGTGTATACAACTTTTATCAAAGTGAAAAGCCACTTGGAGATAGAATACCTCCATTGAGGGCCCGTTCAGACAAAGTGCAGATTTTGCAGTGAGAGGCTGTTTTTTCCATGTGTTGTCAATAGGCAGTAAGCATTTTGCACACTGCTTATGCCCTGCTTAGTGCCCTGGGCGCCTCGTGTTTTAGTGCCTGGAGCATCTTGCGTTTCTGCAGGAGTAGTCTCAACGCTGAAAAAAAAAAAAAAAACTTCAACTCAGAACAGAAAACGACTGACTTCATTATTAAACTGTCCTTGACTCATCTGAAAAGAAGTACAACAATCAGCCTTGAACTGACCAAACTCTTTGACCAGCTGCTTGTACTTCATGTGATTTCTCCTCTATCCCAGGTCTTATTTACCTAAATGGATCTGTTCTTTTTCTCTTTTCAGACCATTATTCGGGAACAGCCCCTCAGTCAAGGCCGGATCATGAGCTGTCCGTTCTTTCATGCAGATGTTTATTCACAAGGTGGCTCATTTTCTACTAACGAGGACGTTAAGTACTTCTAGCGAGCCAAAATAAAAGGATTAACAGAGAGTGTGCATGAATAAGGACAATTGTGAATGTGGCGGTATTAAAACAGGTGACAACAGAGCTGAGAGACGTGTGACATGCTGTCACCTTGCAGAGTTACAGCTGTGTGTGTGGAGTCTAATCACAACTGTGTGGCAGCAAGTGAAGGACTTTCTGTTGGCTCACTCGTCTTTGAACCTGGATGTACCCAATCATACAGCGCAGCTGTTGTCATTAGTCTGTATCTATGTTGTAATTATGTGGTCAGCTGGGCTGTCACTTCACCAGTGGTGAAAAGAAGGATGAAGATGTACAAGTATTGTCAGGTGGTCAAGTGTTTGGCACAGATCTCCACTAAACAACCTGGAAACACTTTAGTGGACACAAATCATTTACATCCAGAGATAGTGTTTAATCCCACTGGGGCAGCTGTGACTCAGGATGTAGAGCAGGTCATCTGCTAATACGAAGGTGGGTCGGTCGGTGGTTTGACCCCGGATTTCCTGACAGCAGCTCCTCAAACAGACATTGAGCTTTTTTTTTTTTTTTTTTTGTAAAAACAACACACTCATGGCATACAGAAGGCTACAGTATATGCAGACTGTGCAGATTTACCTTTTAATATGAGCCCAAGACAGCATGGGGACATTTTTTACCAGACTGAACCTTCATCAACTTAACACTAGGACAACCAGCATTCTAGCACTACTGTCTGCCAGAGCGTGTACTTTTATTTGTGTTCATAAACACATACTGTAAACAATGCATGTGTTTGATGAAGTTACTAGAAATTATGGAATATATGCAAAATGACTTATATCACAGAGCAGGATCTGCAACCTTTGGGCTTTTGTTGACAGAACAGCTGAAGACATGACAGAAAACAGGGTGAGAGAGGGGGAGTGACATGTAGCGAAGAGCCCCAGGCCGGGACTCCAACCCTGGCCTCCTGCAGAGAGGACGCATGGGACGCTCGCTCTACCCACTGAGCTAAACAGCACCCCAAGATTGGCAGCCTTTTTATGCAGATTCAACATGTTTAGGGCTATATGTTTTGTTTACTTGTGCACTGATTTGAGCCTTCATTCATTGCTGCTGTTTGCATTTGATGGAAGATGAAAACAGCCGTACTGTAAGTGTTTTACCATCACTGTTCTACTTGGAGGTGACGGGTGAGCACCCGCGTGTGTGCTGTGCTGGACAGCAGCCGACATCTTTGGTGGTGGCGCTGTTGAGCTTTATTGGCCTATACACGACACCGAGATCTAGGTTTGTAGGCTAACAAAATCTAGGTTTGGCATGGAGCCGATACATGATTGCACATTATGTGCAATAAACCAACCCTAAATTTAGATAGTCATGAGTAACGAAACAATATTCAACCAGGATTTTATTCTGACTCATAGTAAACCGCTCATCAATGCGTTTTGACACACGCTTTGATACAGACTGAGTCAATGAGGAAATAAAACAGCGTGTCTGGTTTCAGATGTGTTTCAACTGGCAGCATCATATTTCTGCTCCCACAGATCTGCACCAAAACAACCAGTCCCCTGTTCTTCAGCCCGTGGCCTGTCTGGCCCCATTCTTCAAAGAATTATTGGGACCACAAATACATATAGTCCACCTCCCTGGCAGAAGAAAGAACTGATTTTTTTCACTTCTGTAGGCATCCTCTTTCTGTTTCAGTAAAATTCCATCTTCACCCAAATCTGGCAACTAGATTTTGAAGACTGACCACTATAAAGAGTGAGCTGTAGCATGACTGCATGCTATTGAGCATTCTAATGAGATCAAATAGATTAGAAGGAATCCTTTAACGCTGACAGGGTGCGAACTGTAGCCTGCATCTTCTGACCCTTTCCAACATAGCAAGGACTTATAGGAACAAGGTGAAAGACTGAAATCTCCGATCCAATTTGCAAACAAAGTGGCACCATTACTTTCATCGGGACGTAAAGCCGAACGTAAGTGGGGATTATGTTTTGTCGGGTTGATTTGATTTTAAGGCAGTGATGAGGTCTATGGGGAAAGACGTGTGAATGCAACACCACAGAGCTGTAAAAGAGGAGGCAGCTCGGCACGCATTGATAGAATTGAACTCTCGGAGGGGATGACTGGCTTGCAACGTCCAGGCATGTTTCGGTTTGATGTCCCACGATACAGAGCGCAGCTACCCTACCGTTTTTGCAGGAGGTTCATTCACTCAGTTCCCCGTAAGGCCTGTTTGTGCTCTGAGCCTCATGGGAAATCCCACACAGCCACAGGCATGTTTGATAACAAAAGAAAATATTCTGTTGGCCTCTCTCCCCGGTCTCTCTCTCCATCTCCACCTGTGCCTTATCTTAAATACCTTGAAGTGGATGGAGGCACTAGCTTGTCGGAAGCTGTCAGTAGAGCGCCAGTGAGAGGGGCCTCACTGGGGCTGATAGGACTGTGGTGAGCTCCATACGCAACACAACATGAGGCTGTATTACACAGTTGGAGCTTGTACATTTTTCATGCGCTGCTCTGAAACTGCCTTAAAAAAAATGAGCAGTGCTCAGATTCTATGAATATGGAAAGATGCCTAAAGAAATGATGCAGGGCGCTGAAAAAAGAATGCCCATTTTGTATCTGTAGTGTGTTGTGGAGACAGTTTGAAAGACCTATAGTTAAAGAAAAATTCAAAAAGTTAACAAACTTCTCATTCGAGGTGAAGGAGTACGTTTCAGCTTTTTTAAAAATATTTTTTTCTTCTTCTTTTCTTTAACCAATTTTGTTCAATCCTCTGTGACCTGACCACAAATCAGCTTTCAGCTTAGCAGGATCCTTCTACAAGCCCAAAGAACTGAATGAGACAGCATGAGTCTCCGTGATTTGCCCCAAGAGGTGCCTTTACAAATACTTCGAACAGACATGATGACCTCTCCTCCACACTGGGCCGGACTGCGGGCTATTTTGTCACCGTGGTGTCTCGGCATAAGTGAATGATACATAGTGTTCCTCTGCGGGATCCGCTGCCAAAGCCCTCATGGCGATGACTGCTTGCATCAGTTTCCGAGATAATACAGTGAGCGGGAAGCTGAGGGAGGGTAAAGTCAAAAGGCGAGAGCATGGCACTTACTTAAATGTCATACTGTCTATTTCATTTGCATGCTGGAAGCATCAGGACCAGAGCGACTGCAAAGATGCAGACAACAGCGTTCTCCGTATTCGCTTCGGCGTGATGGGAGGAGAATATGAATCTCTGGGAAGACAGCAAGTTGGGTGACCTATTGTATGTAAAAGTCACCATTTACTTCAGGGATTATAAAATAATGCATCAGGTTATGATTAAAATTATACTTTACAGTTTATATTCATGCGCTCAGCCCCGTTTCCATCTTTTGCTCCTACAACTCATGTTCGAGTGCATCCGTGCCCGTCGGAACAGATTCACACGCTGTAGTGGTTGAAATCTCCCCTGTGACAAACCCGTCATGACCCTCACACATCATCACGTGTCCTCAAGTTTATGTAAGCAGACTGGACTTTCTCAGTATGCTGTCTTCAGATGCTTTTATATTTTCTGGTGTTACTATGAGAAATTAGAAAAATGTCATCTTCTACCCCATCTCACAATAGCAAAGACAGTGAGAAAAACAATCCTGGATGTGTCTCTATGTCTAGATCCAAAGCAGAAGTTAATGGGGTGTGTTCTTGGCTGAGAACCATCCTCTTTACAGGTTTTATAGAAATCAGATAAATAGTTTTTTTTATTTTTTATTTTTTTTATGTAATCCTGTTAACCAACCAGCCAACCAACCAACCAAGGACACAGAGGAAACTATTTCCACCTTGGCAAAATTCTATTTAAAAAAAAAAGGACATACCTTCATTACCTGGCCACTAAGGTGCGCTGTGCTTTATAGGCTAACATTAGCAACCTTTTCTCTGTGATTTCTTTGCAGGCGTTTTCATGCAGTAGAACACGTTGTCTCCACCGTTTTCGAGTCAGTAAGTAGCACATCATCGTGGACAACATAACGATACCTCACACCTGCCATTCATGTTTCAGTCCAAATCCCACCGCCTAGAAAAGCTCGTGATTGGAGAGAAAATATCAATCTCTCCTGTGACTTAAAACCTGTGGTTGTTGTCATGATTACAAGCGCTAAAATCAGAGAAAGCAGAGCCAAATATCACAGGTAGGGGAAGCAAAATGACATCTGTGTTCTCTGGGAATGAAAGAAAAAGGCCTGGCACAGAACTGGCCAGGCAGTGATGAAAAAAAAAAAACTCCCTCGCTCTTCATTCATGTCCTTTGCTTGGTTTACATTTCTCTAATTCCATCTCATCCCTACAGAGACTAATTAGTTTACCCATTCCTGGTCCTGTGTATTTAATCAGGAGAGTACGACAAAGAGAGTGTTGCAGGGTAAAAGACAAGTGCCTTTCATTTCTCTTCCCATTCTTTTGGTTTGCCGCCGGTTTATTTATGCGGCATTCTGTTTTTAAGGGGCAGAAAGACAGTATTGGAACTATTGCATAAGCAGACACCTATAGAAGGGGTCAAAAGAGCATTACTTGTTGGTATTTCATATTATATCATCACATCTAAGCAAAAGCTTCATTACTTTGGAAATTACAGTCAATGATGATGAAATGGAGTTTCACAAAAAAAAGTTTTTTGTTTGTTGTTTTTTCATGCGTGCTCTCCAAGAAACATGATAAGCATGGAGCCTCATGCACACTAACACATTTTATTTGGCTTATTCAAATTTCTAGACTTGGGCGGATTGCAGATGACAAGACATATGTGTTTTGGTTTTACTGAGAAGCACATCTCCGGCTATAAATGGGAGACTAATTTGCACACAGGCTCACACACGGCTTCGTGGTAATGATTGATAATGTTTTATTAATGCAAAATATTCTCTGCCAAGGATCTAAACAAATTGTGGCAATTTAGTCCTTCCATTGTGTGGTATCAATCATTTCTACTGAGGAAAGACCATGCATCAATGCCATTTTCCTCTAAAGGAGGTTCATAGGTCCGCAGGCAGCAGCTGCACATTTTTGGCAGGAGAAAATCAGAAGTTTTTAGTTTTTTTTTTTTTTTTTTTCCAAGCTGATGTTTTCTGAATTGTTTATGCACAAAATGATTTACCTGGAGGGGGAGACTTTAACACAATAAACATGTTTTGAACACAGACTTTTACACACAGAACAAACCAAACGTTGGCAAATGGGTGTTTTTTGCAGTTCTAATGAGTGGCTAGCCAAAGACGCAGCAAGGGAAGCCCCGAGGCATACTGCACTACAAGGACTTTTTTTTTTCTCTTGATCAAAAGCTTTTTTTCCCAGTGTATTTTCAGGTCCTAATTACTGAATAAGGTGTTTTCTTTTTTTGCTTGTTTCCGTTTCTTTTCTGCAGTGTTGTTTACAGAGTGTAAAAATAACACACTCGGTTTGACACAAGAATAGATGTCCTGGCATGTTGGGTTATTTTTATATCAACCTATGATGAACACGCCGTTTCAAACATTTAAAATATTACTTCACGCCAGTAGCCTCATTTTGGTGGGAGACTATGGTTCATCTTCATCAGAACAATGATCACGTAGGTCAAATGTGATGCACCTTATTCCAACCCATACTGACGTTTCTTGTTAGGTGACAGCCTCTCGTGGCCATGGTAGAGGTCAGAGCAAGTGAGAGAGGTAGTATCAATAGCGGCAAAGTTCACTTAGGGAGGGGTTTAGGGATGGATGGTTGAGTCAAACAAGCACAGGACTGTCACTCAGGAGACTGCTGTTAATGTTCAGTGTGAAACCTGAAGTAAACAAGGACTTCTTTCAAGTAATGTGGTATTGAAGTTACGTTGTGTACACAGCAGTCATGTATATTACGTAGTTCCACAGGTAACAAGGTCAATTCAACTGAAACCATGATATTTACCTTCAACTAACCAAGTAGTTAGTTTTTAGGTCTTTTTTAAGTGTACATACTGTCAAATGGTCAGGGAGGCTGCCCCTCAGGATAGAGACATTGGTGTTGAAGAATAAACGTCTTGAGCGACATCATATATCAGCAAATGTGTCGAGAACACGGTTGCCACAAAGACAGTAATATCATTTCCAACCAGAAGGCGTGGGTGAATGGAGAGCTGAGGGCTCCTTTCAGAGCCAAAACGCTGCCTTTCAGTCCTGTGGCAAGGAAACACAGCCAGAGCAAAGCTGTGATGGATGTCGCTGGCATCAAGGAGGCAAAGAGGAGACATCAGCATAGAGTGGAGAGGGACCTCAACACCAACAGCACTAAAGATATGTGGCAAGTGATTCAGAATGTCACAGGCGACAAAAGCAGGAGTGCCCCCATCATATGTCCCTCCTCAAGACAGCTACCATCATTCCTGTGCCTAAAAAGTCTGTAGTGTCTAGTCTAGTCACTACTGCCCTGTAGCTCTCACCCCTATTCTGTTGAGGTGCTTTGGGAAAATGTTTCTCCAGCACATCCCAGACAACATCCCTGCCTGCCTGGACCTTCACCCAACTCTACAGCCCTCCACCTAGCTGGAGATCAGGAATAGCTACATCAGAATGAAGTTTGTTGACTTCAGTGCATTCAACACAACCTCACCTGTGAAGCTGATTGGAAAACTAAACACTCTGGGCTTGAGTACAACACTCTGCTACTGGATATTAAACTTACTCACAAGCACACCAGAGAATGTTCACATTGGTGCACTTCTAAGTCAGTGCTCAACACCAGACCCCCCCAGGGCTGTGTGCTTATCCCCCTCCTGTTCACGTTGTACACCCATGACTGCACATCAGGATAAGTCTATTTTTAAGTACGTGGACGCCATCACCATCATCTGAAATATTATAAACAATGATGAGAGTTCACATCGGGAGGAAATCAACAGTCTTGCAGCATGGTGCACGGAGAAAAATCTACTGTTTAATGTCAGCAAAACCATGAAGATTACTGATGATTTTTGAAGTAAGGAGGCAAAGACACACAACCATGTCTACATCAGTGGAGCTGGAGTGAAGCAGGTGAACAGGGACTTGGAAGTCCCATCTTATGTCAGTCATCACTTAGTATCACCCCAGTTAAAAAAAAAAAAACACACAGCAAAAGCTTTTCTTCCTACAGAATTGTAGAAAGGCTAAATTGTGGAGCCAAATTCTGGTCAACATTTACTGAACGATAGAAAACATCTTCACTGGAAACATTACAACCTGGCATATTCGGCCCAGGACAGGAGGGCTCTTCAGTGGGTGATTAAAACTACCCCAGTTACAAAAGTATCGACTGTCATACCACCAGACTACAGAGCAGCTTCATTCCCCAGGCTATGAGACTCCTGAACTCACCATCAACACTTCATTGTCTAAAATAGATGTAGGAGGACTAAAGAACTCAACCATTCTTTTCTTTTATAACTCTTTCACCTATTTACCTTGTATCTTGTAGTTCTCTTGCCTAAACTGCAAGTGTATGACGAAGGTACCAGCCTGTTGTCCACACACAGGGTGTGGGCTTCCAACACAGAGCAGAGTGGACCCCCAGTGGTGGGCATCATCGGCCTGCAGCATACCCACTGGGCTTAGTGCAGGCAGGCCCTTTGGTGTGGGGCCTACACGTGCCCTAAATTTCAGGCCAGTATTTGAGCCCACATTGAACTGTCCATGCTGTGGATACACTGTGGGCATAGTGGGTACACTGTCAGTTTACTGTGGGCATATTGGGAAAACTGTGAATTTTTGTAGGCATACTAAGAACGCTGTAGGTTTACTGCAGGAACACATGGCACACTGTGGCAAACTGCTCAACTCTTACCGTGGGCATGCTCTTTTGGTCCTTAACAAATCACAAAATTAGGTCCTACTTTGAATCTGCGGTATATATTTTTAGTTTTAGTTTTTTTTGTTTATTACAGAGACTCAACATATCTCCTATGAGCAAGGACTTTGCAACAGTGGCTAGAACAAATGTTCCTGTTTGTGCAGCAGTTTATAGTCAGAATAAATACAGTGATTGCAGCACAGCTAACAAGCAATGATAGCTTCCTATATTTTTCACTAACCAATTCTTGATCCACACACTAGTAGGGTGTTCAAGACAGCTTGCTATTGGTGCTATTGGTCATGCTGATTTACAATGCCTCCCCAAGTGAATTCAGTAACTGCAGCGATTCAAGTGAAATTAATGTCGCCATTATAAATGCTTTTGTGACCGGCCATAACACCAACTCCCCAGAGAAAACAAAAGTAAAGAGGTAGCTTGACTGTAAGTTGAGGCAATCTTTTGAGTCAACCTGATGCTGCACACTCTGAATACTACAAGCAATGTTACTGATGTTTGTGTAGAATGCTCCTGGCAGTCACTTGTGAATGATGCCTGCCAGTCTGACCTTCACAAGTCTGCCTGCACATTCAGCTAGCAGAGGAGGAAGAAATGGAAATATGTCGTCCAGCTGCCAGTTCAGGGAGATCAATCACTTTAGACAGGTCATTGTTCTTCTCTGTGGTTAAAAGGACAGAGGTATATCCCTGAAGTACGAAAGGTGCTTTAGCCGGGAGCCTTGGCTGCCGGCCGGAGCAGCAGTACCCCTAGATTAATTATGAAGGTGCGCGGCAAGGGGTGAGATGAAAGGACACTAGGACGGACTATCTGTTAGTAAAAACGAATATCACCCAATATATGCAAGAGAATATAAGTCTTTAGAAAATTATCTGAAGGCACTGCAACCTGAAGCAGAGTTAATCTCTCATGTCCAACAGCCCAACACTTAAACAAAAACCAACTTGTTTGTATCAGAAGTCTTTACCGTTAACTTACCTTTTTTTTATCATTTTTTCTAGTCACAAACTCATATTTTAAGAGCAAAGAAAGATTTATGAAAGAAAAGATTTAAGAATTGTATTTAAAATATGTTTTTACTTTTGTGTATCATCTGACAGGTCGAATACATTTTGCTGTTCTCTGTGTTAATGCACTGTAATTTAATTAATTTGTCTGAGCAGTTTGACAAATGTATTATTATTTTCAGCCAGTTAAGATTTACGATAACAATTTTCTCTTGCCCATATAATCCTAAACATATCACCCATGTGCTACTCTAAATCAAGTAATCGATTACTGCATGGTTTCCAAGAGGGACAGCCTGGTCTGCACTGTGCACATTTATCTGAGGAGCATCTGAGTAGTTGGCTAATTAAGCTTGAAATCACAGTGAATGGAGTATTACCATCATATGCGCCCAGAGATACAGTAGGATTGATTAAATAAATAAAAAAAAACAACCCTTTTCTAACGAATGGTTTGGTGAATAGAAATGCCCTGTCATGCCAAGACAGACTTTATTTTATTTTAGAAAACCAGGTCACTGTTTAGACGGACCCTTCTCTGAACAAAAGTTGCCACATGCTCTTCTCTAGGCCAGCTTCTTAAAAATGACAATAGAAAGTATTTAAAAATGCTGGGAGTTGGATTAAAGTAATGTAAATCATTGCGGTAGCAGCACTAACCTGGTTACTCAGAGCACCTTGCACTTACTCATCATATACTCATCATCCAGCAGCACTAATATCATATTAAAATGGTTTATGGCCCATTTAGCATTTAAAATGTAAGGCTTCTGCACATATAATCTCTGGGCCTTTTTTGACTGCACCTCACAATGGATGTATCAGATGAGTATATTCAAGTAATCACACAGGGTGAGAGAAAAAAAAGTCTCAAAAAGAAATTAAAGCTGCACCTCATGGGTGAACGTGTCAAAGCATACAGCAGCAGCTCTGTTGCTGTTAAGGAGGAGAACTGAAATTAGAGTTAAATGAAAAGATCCATACAAGAAACACTTTTTTAACTATATACATATGTTGAACACATATATTAGTATTATATTAGTTTAGTTTCAGCTAAGAGGCTCAAGTTCATGTTGCTGTTTATCAGTTTCTATATTTGTCTCTAATACTGAGTGAGGGAACCATGGAGGGTTGCTTGCAGACAAAAATAAAATGAACTATGTAGCCCGGCAGGCAAGTAAAATAGATACATAGGGCTTAATGTAAATAGCATTAGAAAATACCAAAGTTGTGTCTATATTTGTGGCGGGCAACAGATCTGACAAGTGAACAGGGAGGAGTGGGAGAAAGGAAAGAGAGAAACTTTTATCCATGAGAATGAGGGGGAAGACAGAGAAAGTTACAGCAGTTGAAATGCTGTTCGAAACTTGCTTGTGATGGAGAAGGGGAGAAACTATTTGAGGATCTTGACTGTTTTTGTCATTGATCTATTCTGGCTTGTCATAGGTGCTACTAAAAAGGTTTTGTCTCACTGGAATAGTCAGTTACTGGATTGTTGCAGGTGTCAGAAATAAGCAAGTGGACGTCACAGAACGGGTAAAAAAGCAGCTATTCACCAAATTGAGAGAGCAAACTATTGACTTAGCGATAAGAAGGAAACACGAACTGAAGCAAGAGACGAGCGGATGATGAAAACTCGTATAACAATTAGCTGAGGATCAGGGCTAAATCTGCTGTCCCAGGTTTAACTAACAAAGTGTAAAACCCTGGAGACAAGCAAAAGCTTTACATCAATACCCACCATGGTAATTGCAGCAGTGACACAAATAATGACCACGTGCAGAGAAATATCAAACAATGTTAATCACTAATGGAAGGGTTCTGTTGAAGGTACAACATTTCAAAAAATAATTAGCATGTAAGCATTGTGACAAGTCAAAAGGAAGATTTCAAAGAATTGACATTTGGCCTGCCCTCCAGCGACCATGAGAGATCAATACGGACTGAATTAATGGACAACTTAACAAGGCACTTAAAACCCTCTTAACAGGAAAGATAAAAACCCAGTGAACTCTGAAAGGTAATGAACATTTTTTATCCCGATGAAGCTGCTGGCTTTATTAGCTGAAACAAATGAAGCAGGCACTTAAATCAGACACTAAAATTGACTTCTAAATAAATTATGGCGGCTGAAAACAGAGGTCCTGTTAGTCCGCTCTGCAGCAAATCATGAGACAGACGAAAAGTGAAGACGTGATATTTGTATTCTTCAACTTCCTCCCCAAGAACTAGACAAATACTGATATGATCTAAGACCAATAGCAGCTTTAAACTGCAGTGTGATGTTTGAAGAACTGTCTCTTGTGATGATAGCAGATGAGATTGTTCTGATCAGAGCGATCAAGACACAGATTCTAATTACAGCTATCATTTTTATGTGCTTAAAAGTGGCTTTAAAAACCAAACCTTTATTTTGCTAATTTGCCAGCTTTTGATGTGGGATGAATAGCTCCTTCTCACTGATACATTTTCTTTCATTCTAGTTCCCAATAAATCCTCATACTTAAATGACCTACCTAAAATAAGTTGCTGTCCAAAATAACCCACAGCTTCTAGGTGTTGAACATTTTCTGGCCTGCCAAATGTATGGTTTAAGCTACACAAATCAATATGTAAATATGATCTGCCTGAACAATGGTCAAATGACTCTACTGTGAAATGGGTCACTCATAGTAAGGAACCCACAAACAATTATTATTATTTGTTTGTTTATTATTACAGCAAAAGCTTTGAAATATTTAGGTCGGCCCTATGGAAAACATCATATTTTTACATAACTTGGTCGTCTGTCAGAAGCACAATCAGTAATTCTAAAAACCATTAATACCTGGCTGGGTAATATTAATCACAGGCTGATTCCACTTGTATGAAATTTATGACAGCAACGCATAACGCATAATGTGACCCAGTAGTGTGTGTGGCAAGACAACATCTGGCTACGCTCGTGATGAGTGGACGGATGGTATCCTAGGGGATGCCCTTGTCACGACAGAGGTTCAGGTTTTTTTTTCCATCCATTTTCTGATTCATCATACATGTACTACATTAAAGCATTATGGGAAATTGAACCTGGATAAATGATCCAATCACATTTCTACTATGATTTCTTGAGACGGCTATTGTACTGTTAACTTTTCAAGACGGTTTCACAACGTTTGTTTAGAAGTGCCAGAATGTATCATTTGGTATGGTTATCTTGAAGTTTTGTTTAATGTACATGAACGCTAAACTCGTTAGGACGGATAGTGTGACCCGGAGCCTGCAAGAGCTCAACTTTGTGAACCTGTGGATGTGTTGTGAACTGTGGCACAGTGTTTGACAAAGATGGCGTAAGATGTAAATTGCAAACTCAAGTTCTTTTAAAACATTTTACACAGGAAGCATCTTAAAACTTCCCGTTCCTCCGTGACAGGTCCATGCTCGGACCTGGAAGCATCCTTATCTGGAATGAAACCCCCTGTGATGACGCAGTGAACGCAAGGCCAAATCATAATGCCCCTAAACGCCAGTTGCAGTGATGATGAGGCCAAATGGGTCAAAGATGCTCAAGGGGCCCTAACGACTCTGAAACAGAGCCCTCGAGTCCTTAACCACTCTGTAAGGACACTCCCTAACTGAGTGTGGCTACAAGGCGCATGAACTACTATGCTCAGGTGACACATTTTCAGCAGAAATGATTGTCATTGCACTGTATAATGTTCCTGAGATTTTTTTTTTTTTTTTTTTTTTTTCAGAAAATCCTCACGCAGTGGTGGATGATAAAAGAGATGCAATCAGTTTATAAAAAGTGTGTTCACAAACATCCTCTTCTTATCTTGGGAGGTGACAGAGGCCAAACACATCATTAGTGCATCTCTTCGTTCTTGTTCGGTGGACATCACAACAGATCTCCCAGCCCCCACTCCCGTCTGGCTACTGCAAGGCTGTTGAATCAACTGGAGAATTTTGTCCCGGATTTTGTCAGCGTGAGTCCACAGACACAAAGAGCAAAGACAGATGTAGAGAGGCTCTCTAAACACCGCCTAAACCTGGCTGTGCTGATAAAATTATAACTGAGAATCGGTCATTACACTGCCTAATCATCCCCTAACATGCTATGAGGAATATTTTAAGCGTAGTACTCTAGCTAAAATAGAGAAAGCTCGGGAACTGGAAGTCCCAGCCATTTTGTATACTATAAACACGGTGGCTGAAAGACTGATTAAACAGTTACGGTCAGGGGAGAAATGTTTCACTGCTTTTGGCAGAGTGGTTTGTGAGATGACAGGAGGCAGGGTGATGGCACGCACAAAGACACCTCCAAACGGGCTATAACCCTGGTCCTCTGCAGTATGTTTGTATATGAGTCACCCACTCTACCAACTGAGCTACTGGGGTGCATCAGTGAGAGATATTATAATCAGAACAGAAAGATTTTACGTGCTTAAACAAACTTAATAAACATACAGTCTTTGTGAACAAATGGTCCATTTCAGAATAATATATGTATAATATATTCTCAAATTATAACTATTGATGCAAAATGTGTTCATAACTTTAGGGCAACGGGTAAAGAATGAGCTCATTATAAAAAATGTATATACTGCTGGGTGGCTTAAACTATAATGACATAACCAAGCTACAAGTTTAGATTATTGATATACAATATACATTAAGTAAGTAGAGTAAAACAGCCAGTAAGGCTAAATTAACGAAAGCTTTGAAAAATTTAGCGGGATAAAAGTGTAATATTTGCCACTGAGGTGTAATGGGATAGAAGAATATTGTCTAGGTTTAAAGGGATTCATGCTGTATATGTTTTTCGTGAGGGAAGTGCCATCTAACGGTGATATCCTGAAATTGAATGAATGGGTGTGTCAGTGGATTCCAGGCAAACCCCCAGGAGGAGAGGGGACTCCACTCCCCGTGGCTGGGAACCCAATAGGAACCGGCTGGCAGTTGAAAGGCGGGGAAAATCATGGCGGCTGTAACTGCAGTTCTCAGCACTTGACAACACTTTGCTGAAGAGGATTTACAGTGCCATGAGAAGAGTATGTCACTTCTTCCTTTGCTTCTGAGATACAATGACCATTTGCTTCTAAAGAATTCTCGTCAGGAAAATAGAAATGTAGGTGGTCTTAAGCATTTGAGCAAATGACTAATGGAATTATTTCATTGCTATTAGTGCAGTAGCATAACAAAGGAATCGGTCCACCCAAAAAAATGTGCTTTCTTGAATACCAGTCCAGTAATACACCGCTTGAGATAAATATGCTAATGTTATCCAGAGGAGGGACCGCAAGGAATTAACTACGATATTGCCCTTTAATGAGAAACAAGTCAATCTAATTTCTCAGTAAGCCAATCCAATTTTGAAGAACAGATTAATAGCTAACTGCATTAATTGACTCACACAGAGAGCACCGAGGAGGACCCCATGAAAACATCATCTCCATAAAATTCATTGACTTGAGGTACACCTCCACCTATGAGCTCACAATGTTACGCAAATCTCTGCTCCACCCCTCTGGAAGGCTGATTCTGGAAAGCTGCTTTTTGACAGGAGCAAGCAACTTTGTTTGTTAAATCATCGGAGGCTGTGATGGGAGCCATGTCCCCCAAGCAGATGGCTCTTTTCGCTATAATCACTGTGCTAAACACTAGATGATACAAACTTTAATGAGTTCATTGCAAACTTTCTCTCTCTAACTCACAGCTGCTTTGCCTCAGAGTCACAAATCAATCTATTATTACAGGTAAAACAACAGCAGAGCAGGAGGGAGGGAACGGTGGTCATTAGAGCTGACAAATGAAAGGCCTGGGGATCCGGGGTAGCCTAATTCATCTGGAGCTGAATATTCTGCTTCCAAAGCCAATAAGAAGAAGTTTTGGACCGATGCTACAGACCACACATCCCATTAAGATTCTGTACCCATTTATAATGTAATTAGTCCAAACACCACCACAAGTGTATAGTTTATTCAACATTTCAAACAAACTGTAGTATAACTCCCTGCAAAAGGTAAAACTTATGTTGTGGCTTGATATGTATTTCTTTTTGGTCTCAAAAATACAAATGAGGATGGTGATAGTGAGTTACTTGTTACAATTAAATTTCCAGTATTGATGAAACCAGTGCAGTGTTCACTCAAAGCCTGCTATTGGCACAGATTATCAGGAAATGTGAGGGATTTACAGATCCAGTCTTACGGTCCCTGAACAGCTCACAGACTCAACGTGGCTGCCCCAATAATATTTGCTGCGTTTGGTATTTGCAATTTAAAATCTGGATCTTTTTAGAATTGATAGAAACTTGAAATTTCACCTCCACTACTTGCTGAAGAATGGAAAACCTGTTTTGAACACGTCTCCCCCCTCATCCCGACTCGTTTAATATTCTGCTCTTGGTCATTTCTCACTTCAGTGGTGTACTTCAGCAGGTTGCTGAACCATGCTCACCACATCTGTTTGTTTACATCTGCTTCCCCATTCGATCACGTGAGAGGCATCATGTGTGAGCCCAGTGTCAGTATAAGCTAGTAGAAGCTCAGATCACTCAGATCAATCATCTTTTATCTTTTATCTTTATCTTACTTCCTATCATAGGGAAATTGTGTGTTCCAGCTGAGTTTGGTCTGTTTTTGTAGTTATCAGTGTTATAACAGCATGCAGGAGCAAGCCGTGTTTCAGCTAGGAGAGGGCCGTTTATTGCAGCCTCTCCCTGCAGTATTTTTGAAACAGCTGTGTCTTGTCAGGGAACATCTGAACTGGGCTTTGCATTACTGTTTCCATTTTTTTTTAAGTTCAAGTTTCAAGTTTTTAAGTAGAAGTTTACTGCAAGATAAACCAAGTTCTAGAGAGAGTGTAGGCAACTCCAAAACCTTTTGAACAGTACCACTAAAAACCCTCTGTGACAGTTCCATCCCATGAACACACTGTTCTCCCATTTCTTAAGTGAACAGGGATTTTCATCCAAAAAAATCCACATAAATCATATGGAGTAGCCTATGTTGTGGAAAGCCCAGTCCTACAGACAGCAGAAGTATGAGACAGGTCTAGCACTGGATCTCTTGGGCACCCAGTGACAGATTTAACAATGGTAGCTAAAGGTACTGTTATATAGGGCTTCGTTTAGTTGGATCCATGCTCACTCAGAAAACATAGGGGAACAAGTTGCCATTATTCAAAGGCCTCCAGACACTTTAGTCCTGTCAATCATGGCAGATCACATACATGTGATATCCTTTCTTTCCATTTCCATTTTTATTCTCCCCAGGACGATGTATCTCTGGTCCAGGTATAACCTAAAAAATCAGGGCAGTAAGAAAACCATACGTGGATCTGTGCAATAGACACTACTTTCAAGGCAAAAATAAAAGCTTTGAACCCTTGCACTTAGGCAGCTCATACTTAGGGCCATAAATAATGGATTGTTTCTTTAAATACAATGGCTTTATGAATATATGAACATCATGTAGAGTAAGTGTTGGCAGAAATCCATGCTAAACTCACAATCATGTTTAATGAATGTGCTCTATAAAAAGGCCTGCGTTTGAAGGCCGCAAGTATAATGAGCTACTTCCCGGCACCTGATCCATGCTGAAGGGAAGGAAGGCTTAAAGAATTACATATATTTTTTTTTCTTTAATCAGAGAAATGCTGACACTTGAGGAAGCTGACAAGTATCTTACTAAGTATAATACGATGAATATACTTAGGCAGTAAACTGACTTACTTAATGGAGAGTAAAAACAAACATCAAAATCCCTTTGTGCGAACACAAGCAAATCCTTACAAATAACCTGACAGACTTTGTTGAGCTTCTGAAACGAGACTTGATATTATTGCAAATGACGTAACAACTGGGAGACCAAACATTTGTCTGATGAGCTTTTTGGCTGGGGATGACAAATGATGGTGCATTATGTATTGTAATTATGCAGAGTAATGCAATTCTCCATAAAGCTCTATTCTCTGCAGCCTTTTGATAGGGAAAACAAACCCAAAGCAGAATCATCTTCAGTTCAGCACAGAGCTGTCTGTCTTGGCCAGCTGTTTAGCTGGGATAACAAAGGGCCTCTGTTCAAACTCTCAGCATGGCAACTCTTTTGATTTGCTTTCTCTGTAAAGTGCTTCAAAAGTGCTAAATAGAACTGTCTTTTTTGATGCTAAGGACCCCTTCACAAGTTGTCACATTGTGCCACTGGTAATACTACCTGTCTTCAAGTTTCCATTGATGCTTGGAACAACTCTGAGTATCATGAGCAGCACTCAAATGTAGGCTTAGCACAAAACTACCACTGTCTGATCAGCAAATACTTTAGGCCAGTGGTTCTCAATAGGCGGCCCCTGGGCCCCATCCGGCCCCCCGGCCGCCTATTTGTGGTCCCCAAACTATTATTCCTTCACCATGTGTTTTGGTTGGGTCAGCACATGTATACCGGGACTTGTCTCTGTGCCAACAATACACAGACAGGTGGGTCGCTCACTGCTGCGAGCGCAATTTTTAACTTTCACTTTTGTTTTTGGAGCAGTTCGCACAGTGACATTTTGCCGGTTGTAGGAGCAGGAAAATGTTGTGTTCCAAGTTCACTGCTCAAAGAAAAGTGGACAGTGAAAATCGACAATTTGAAGAAGAATGGACTGACAAATTTGCATTCATTCGCCCTTCAACCAGCAGAAGACCCATGTGCTTAGTATGCCTGGAAGACTATAGCTGTGATGAAGATTTCCCATTTGAAACAGCATTATGAGACGAAGCATAGGAATTTTGTAGAGCCATTTCCTCAAAATTCAGGGGTAAGAACAACAAAAATAAATGCACTGAAATCGTCATATCAAGCTGCAAGCAGGATTCTTGTCACATCTATGACACAACAACAAAAAGCAACAGAGTGTTCACAGATCGTATTTTTGTTGTTGTTTTGAATGAAAAAGGACGTTTTGTTTTGAGTACAAAGTCTCATGTAAACCCTGCATGGGATGATTGCCAGTCTATCTAGCTTGATCTTTTCGTAGCGCTAACTGTGGTATTTATGCCTAAACCCTAACCAGACTATAAGCACAGTGTTGTCAGAACATTAATTAGAAAATGGAACTTAAACAAATACAAAGTTGCAGCACATACAAAATGTAAGGATTCAAGCTACCAGTGGTTTAGCTGTAAGCAATATTCTGGCAACTGTGTTGAAATTCTAGGATTATGGGCGCTATCTTAGCTTGGCACAAGTCGGCATACAGGACAGTGAAGTTTCAGTGCTGGTTTTAGACTGACTGTAAATAAAGCAAATGTACTTGCACCCACCTGTGTGGCCCTGGACGTGTTGTCTTAAAGTGTGGTGTGGTCTGGCAAACTGATGGCTGATTGCTAGTTTGAAGCAGCAAGATAGCAACAGCGCCATAGACCAACAAAAAGCTGGTTTAAAGCCAACGGTGCAGTCTTTTTCCTACTTGAATAGCATGTTATTCAGATCGTATGATGTACCTACACAGTCAGATTCACAACATGCATACACTCTGATTTGATGATGACGGAGGCTGCTTTAATCTGCTATAAGTTTCACAGGTAGTCACAATAGGTTTCACATGTGATCTCATAGGTTTCACATGGCAGTTTACATGGGATTCACATATTACACCATGAAAATGTAGCGAAACCACGTGAACCATCTGTGAGAGTAAATTGAGAAATTGTGAATGCATTTACTCAATTGTGATACTTTATGCTTCACTTTCTTGTCGGTGTGTGAGTTGTCGTCACTAACCAAAAAAGGACATGCATGATGAACTGTATGTCATAACAAGGTGCAAAACTGTGTGAAAGGAAAGTGTGTAGCTGCTGTGAGACTGCCTCGGTTTCTCAACTACTGCTCATATTCTGCTATACCACACTATTTCCTCACTTGTCGGCGGCAAATAACTGAAGCGAGACCTTTAATAGAATAATAATCCAGTTAATATTTTACAACCAGACGCTTCTTGAGGACCCAGTATATTAGACAATGACTCGGTAAATGTGCGACATGCTGCTTTAATTCAAATGTTCTTAAGTTTAATGAAGATGTCAATTCTTCTGCAGTGTGAGTGATACGTTCTCAAACCACGCTATGGCGCCACATTAATCTTACTGATGCTACATATTATGTGGTGCACACCGGTGGTGACACTCCTACCTGTCTGACGTCTGACTGGATGTCTTCGCTGTGCACAGTGACTGATGGATACACACAACCTGTCCTCTCTTCTGGGCACTGACAGTCTGGGTTTAAATCAGAAATGCCACTTACATTATAAAGAGGGCTACAGTCCTTTAGGCAGAAGATCAGAGAGAAAAATCACACAGCCGCACACTGCAGGGATCAGGACAAACATGCTATTCAAATGACAGCAAAGCGCTGGATTATCACCCACTAGTAGGGAAATGGGAGAAAGAAAAAAAAAAACAGCAACATGCGACATAGATAAAGGACAAGAAAACAGATGTCTGTCCAATTTGCTGCTAAATGGAGTTAGATTGCAAATTGTTCATTCTCCATTTCATCCAATTTCTCGATTTGTCACACACAATTTCTAATTGTGACTCAAACAAGGAAATGCTGATCACACTTCTCTGCCTGAGTGAGGAGAAGTTACTGTATGTTTCGGGCAGAGAAGTTTGGTAAACAGCGGCTGTCTCTCGCTACTAAAATATCAAATTCAATAGAAAATATAATTAAAAACCTTAGTGCACAGTGTGTCAGGCTGCACTGTGGAAATGTTGTGATTGCGTTTACCACACTGTAATTACAACAAATCATCCACTAGGTGACAGAGGGTTCAGGTAGAGGGCCTTCATGCATAATTCACATCACATCATTCTATATCAGCTGACTTCCATGTCTCACACATGAGATGTTGGTACTTAAATATGCTGAAGCCATGCTGTCGATCACAACAGAACGTAATGTGGGTATCCTGCTGCTCAGATCTGCTGCGAGAAATAAGAGGTGAGAAACAACTCCTACACATACAAGTAATTTATTCAGATGCTTCCAATGATCGGCATATACTAATAATGTGTAAATTTACCTTCTTATGTATTAATGAAAGGGAAAAAAATGTAACAGGTATTTAAAAAATACACAGTAAAAAAGTTCTCAGAGTCTCATTCAAAAATAAGAAAGAAGCTGACAAAAACACAAATGAATAACTACTGCACAGAAAAAAGATGAAGTGGTGGTTGAAACAAAATGAAAATGGAATTGTTGCATGGCAAAAAAAATAAATACATTTTACGGAAGCCCTGAGGGGCAAGTGAGAATTTCCATTTTTTTTCTGGTTATCGATTTTCTTAAAAAAAACAAAAAAAAACAAAAAAAAAAAAAAGCTCAAGTGTTTTTGTTATACTCATTTTGACCACAAGAGATGCATGACTACTCATGTCCTGAAAGCATCCAGTTTCCTGCAGGAGAGTTTTAATTTCTCTCAGCATGCTAAACACAAGTTGCTTCTATTACAGTATATGTTAGCAAATTATGTATTATCGTTTTTTTTCTTTTGGCGAGGAATATGTCATACTTCACGCTAACCTGCCATTAGTCAATGGGCGTCTACAGTGAACAGTGAATCACCACAACTGAGAGGAAGACTACTACTGGCACAGAAAACAAGTTGCATGTGTGTGAGTTGAAGGCGGGAAAACACTTGATTTAATCCACGTTGTCCTTTACCAGTGAGAGGACAGTGAACGTCCCTGCATCTATCAGCATTACTCAAGAGTGCCACTGCAGTATTTCTATGTTTTCAGCAATCAGACTGAGAGCTTCACGTGCCCAAATTATGTGCGACAATCAGTGGTATCCCTCAGCCTGGGATATCATCTGACAACAAAGTTTGATACGTGTTGGCAAATTTTGAGCGTTTATTTTTGTAATACTTATTTTGGCCACAAGAGGCTGCATGCGGACATTGTGGAGATTGGGAAGCTGGTGAAACAGATGCGGTAAATTAACCCTAACCCTAACCTCGCGCACTCGGACTTGTGCTTGTAGTGAAGTGCAACCATTATTCCATCAACAACGTTTAGTTGTAAAAAAATCAGACAACTTACATCTTAAATCAATACTGTCTTAGTCAGCGCTGTCTTACCATCACATCCCACCCCTCGCCTGGAGCAAAGCACAGAATGAATGCTGTGCAGTTTTCATATAGTTGTTAAAATCTCACTTGCCCCTCAGGGCTTGTGTAAAAATAAGAATGCTGTAGATGCTGACTTCTAAATATGATGCACTTTTAATATGTCCCGTTCAAATCATCTTCTTGCCCCTTTAAGAAGTGCTCTAACTTTTTTAGCACTTTTGAGATGCTCCTTACAATAGTTTTGGAGTTAAAAAATTGCCTCAGTGTTTGATTACCTCAGCATTTAGTATTTGTTATAGGCCAGATGTGTCTCCCAAGAGTGAGTGAACAAGAGGATGAAATGTAGAGCATCATGTGACTATCCACTAGGTGGCAGTAGTAGCAAGGTAGCCAAGTTGCCTTCACCCCCCCCCCCCCCCCTTGATAAAGCGTGAGCCTCAGCTTCTTTGAAAAGTAATGCATCTGCCTCAACATGTATACTACTGACAACAACAGAGTGTTAACTTCACAAATAATATCTCCATGCCCTATGCTAGTCAACAAATGGGTTGCCAGAGTTTACTGTAGGACTGCTTTGTCTACAGAGCAGATAAGACACAGATGCTCACTCACTGACATGAAAGAGCCTGTGTGCAAGAGTTGCTACAAACGTTATAATTCATGGGAGGAAACACCTCAAACCTCACAAAGCACCCAAGAGTCAGAAACCAAAACCTCCCCGGGGAGTACAAAACACGAGAGGCTGTCAAACAAGCTACCTGGCCTGTCAACTGGAAGGATAGTGATCAGCATCCTAATTATATGAGATACGTAGCACATTAATAACATAGTGTATCAATGTCAGGCCTGTCCCATATATCAATCAGCATGACAATATTAGAAAATGTAAAACTCATGAAAATGTGAGTTGCTTAAATTAGATAAATGTCAAAGGGCTACTAGCTTGACCTCATGTCACTCCTGAACTACACTAGCTCTCTAGCGAAGACAGAACAACCATTAAAAAATGTCCATCGTAGTTGAGCCATGCACAGTTTCTCTGCATCACCATCTGTGTGAAAGTTACAGATGGGGGCATTTCGCTGCTGCTCCTCCTCAGGAGGTAGTATCGGAGCCATGACAGAGGCAAGACAGCGTTTGTGTGAATGGAAAAGCTGAAGGCGTGGGACAGGGGGGTGTCGGTCTAATGGCATCCACAGGTTGAAAAGTAAAGTGCTATTTACTCATCAAACAAAATAGAAATGTTGTAGTTACTGTCTCTGGAAACTTATATTGAAAAAAATTGGGAAGTGTCATGAGATGACTTCTGTACTGTATTGGCGCTATACAAATAAAGACTGATTGATTGATTGATTGATTGATTAAACTCAATTCAAAACTCACACAAATATAGTGAAAGCTGTTTTTGTGCAAAAATGTTTGTTTGGGGGCTATAAAAGGTAATGGATAATGAGTGTCCATTGTGGCCATTTGAAATAGTCATGGTCAGCTGAAGTAAGCTGACTGAGCAAGAGTGCCGTCTGGTTTTGGCCTGTGTCTAGACAGGGAGTAGGCAAATCCATTTTGCTAATCAACTCCAAATGTCTTAAGCAGACTGGTCTCGCAACATCAAAACACTGGTTCAGTTCATGAAAAGCATCATAATGGTGCCCCACAAGTTACTAACTGGGCATATAACCGGTGTCTGAGGGACTATGCATCATGCCACCGGGATGCCACTGAAGGGATGCCAACTCCAGAGATGTCTGAGGGCTGTCAGAGCAATCAGTGTGTCTGATCAGACCATCCTGAACAGGTTACAACACTATGGATTGAATGCCAGACGACCATCGTGTGTGACACCCTTGAATGCCAGGCACCATGGAGCATGTCTGCAGTGGGCCAGGCAACATGCTGGACCAGCAAGCCATGGTCATCAGTGATGTACATCATTAAGAGCAGGATTACCCTGCATCAGACTGATGGCTGGCACCGCATTTGGAAATCTAGGGGTGAGTGCTATGTAGCTGTCAACATGGCCCCGAACCATGGAGCTGGAGGAGTTGGTGTGACAGATTGGGCTGTAACACCAATGGACGGAAAAAAACTGATGTGGAGTTTTACAGTGGAACAGTCATGGGCCAGTCATACCTGCAAGGCATCATTCAGCCCACCATCATCATCCCCCAGTGGTGCCAGTACGCTCCATACTTAATGTTAATGGATGACAATGCACCCCCATTTGTGCTCATGTGGTTGAATCTCCAGGAGGTTGACGTCACCTGACCTGATCACTACATAGCATCTCTGAGACCAGTTGAAGTGTTGCATCTATGCCCACTGAGGCACCACCATGTGACCCCCAAGAAGTCCAAGTTGCTATTGTTGCAGAATGGAGTGCCAAAACAATATTCTACGTCTAGTGAGGAGTATGAGCCAGAAATCGTAGGCTGTCATCAATGCACGTGGTGGGAATACTTTGTACTTTGTGCTAATTATAAAGTGTGGGGCTTGTGTCCAGAGTTGGACACTGGCTATGCAATAAAATTCAAATGAAATGTGTTTTTGGTAACCAAAAATAATGCAACACACAAAATATCCAAATATCCTTCATTAATTTTGAGTAGTGTATGTTTTATGTATGATTGAGTGATATTTATTAGATATACCAATACCACTGGAAAGGGTGACTGTGATGTCTGAGTTATGTCTCTGAGGAAAACAGTGGGTGCGTTTGAGGCAAATTGTGTCAAAAAACAACAAATAATTATCTTCACTCTTCACACTCAGATGCTCTTCACGTCTATTAGGAGCACATTATTTTCTCATATCCAAATATCATATCCCTGTATTCACTGATATATTCCAATGACAGCTGGTAACATCTTGAATTCCATATTAAGTGTGTTAGTATCCAGCCACTTGCAAGCATCACTTACTCATCCCAATTAAGTGTTTTTTAAACAAAACATTCCATTTATTTTCATCATTAAGTCTTAAATCATCCCCTGTTAATGACACTTGCTAATTATGCATTCACATTTATTTCTGCAACATTAATTTATATGAAGTTCTAATTTATCCTTGCTATGACATTGCTTTGGCTGGAACCATCCCTATGAGCTAAATATGTATATGAAGACAGGGAAGAAATAGCAAAGGAGACTGAAGCCAACATTAATCACTAAAATTAACAATTTCATGATTGATGGTAATGAAACAACTGCCTCGACTCTCCTCCTTTGTGAATGCCATTAACCAAGTTCAACACCCTCGCGGATGGTGGAGATATCTGTTTTATCTGTAGCGTTATTATCGTGCAGGAGCTCAAGTCGTGTTGGTATGGGTTATATGTCTGGATATTTTAGCAGCAGCTGTCAGGAACAGAAAGAGAAAATGTCCCCAAAAGTATCAGGCAGTACCGGCTGTCTGTGTTCTGCATGAAACAGCCAGAGGCCAAAGTAAAAATGCACTGCAATAAAAGTGAAGCAGAACAAATTAAATCTTGGGAGGGACAAGTTGTATATTTGAAAAAAAAAAAAAAAGTGCCTTTTGGATATCATCAACCTAGCAAGAGGCTGCCACCTGTCGTTGACAGGTATACTAATTAAAGCAGCTCTTTTTATCTTTTCCGTATGGATTCTGGTTGACAAGACGGTCTGTTACATCTAATGACACATTACATGCATCACTCTGACCTGATACCCATTTCTCCTGTAATTAAAAACTGCAAACTGTTGGCAGAACACATGAGGTGCGATAAGATCGGGTTTTACTGATGCCTCCATCCCTCATCATCTGAGAGTAAGGCAAATTCTTTTTTTTTTATATATATATATATATATATATATATATATATATATATATATATATATATATATATATATATATATATTTTTTTTTTTTTTTTTTTTTTTTTTTTTCCCCTTCAGATCAACTGATCATTGCAGTGCTGAGGGATCAAACAGGCTGAAATTTGCTTGAGGTGTGAATGTGAAGTCCTTCGATTGAGGAATACGGTAATAAGACCTCCACTTGAACTACTGTAGGCAAGGCTCTTGAAGCCCCCAGGCGATGGGAAACACACGAGGAAATCTCATTAGGCACAATATTTCTGCAAGGCTGCCCCATCACAATGTCAAGCTGAAGGAATCCCAGCATTCAAGTTTAAGGACGGTGGGAAAAAAAAAAAAAAAAAAGGTAGAAACCTGAAGAAACAAAGACATACCGCTCGTCTCGATGTGCCTCGGTGGCACTGAAAAAGACGCTTTAAAAAAAAAAGCCGGCAAGCTGCAAATTTCCTGCCATGAGATGAAGTAAAAGTGCTCGAAACAGCAATATTTTAGAGTCCCAGGTGGAGGAACGGAAGCTCTTGCATACCAAGCACATATAAACACAAAAAAGTCTCCCAAAGATAACGGGGAAAAAAAAGTCTCCCTGAGATAAAAATAGACATCTTCAAACAGGTCTAGACTTTGTTCCGTTGTTTTTTGAAGATGGAAACCTATGAATCAATGCTGCTGCTGCTGCTGCTGGAGTAGCTATCAAGGCCAGCTTCAACTTTACAGTCCTATGAAAAATGCACTCGTACTATTATTTCGTTGTTTTCAATGTGGAACTTTTTAGTCTTCAATAAATCACTCATTTTAATCAGTAACAATCTATTTATAAAGGCTGTAAAAGCTAGATAAAACCTCTGTCAAGCCTGAGTCATTTAATTCACGAGGGACTTTTATGTATGACTAAGATGATTACATCGATTGGCAAAGAATCCTTTTTTTATGTGATTTTTTTAGATTATTTCTTAAACATGGTTGACCTTGGAGGAGAAAGGGAGGCTCAGTGGGACACATCCGTCGAAAACCAACACACCCTTCAAGCAGACTTGCCAGAACAAAGCCAAACTGCGGCACCCTTAAAGGTGATTTAAAGGCTGGTCCTGACGGGCTCCGTGATAATGCATAATATGCAGCATCCTGTTAGACTATCAAAATAAAGCTTACTGACATACAGATCACATATTATGACTTTCAAAATGTTTAAACATTGTCAAATAGTCGCAGCTTGGTTAGATTCAGGCACAAAAACTACTAAGGTTTCAGAAAAGATCATGGCCAGTCGACCACCCAAAACCATTCCTGCTCTTTATTCTAATGCATATCTGCATAAAGTGACACTAGAGGGGTATTTGATGTGTGATGGCAGTTTAAAGGCTGCCTTACAGTAAAATGATGCTAACCAGGCTGTTTTACTTATTCATATGAGTACCAAAGACCTGGTCTGACTGCGATGTGGAGTTTAGACGTACTGCAAACCTCACTATGATCCTGCATGAGATACAAATGGATGAACACGAGGCCATTGGACCGTGGGTGGTAAATTAATTTCGAAAGCCATGAGTGCAGTCTTCATAAGAAAACAAATTACAGCTAATTGTTCCGCTAATATTTAACACTACCATGCGCTCAAGTTGTTTTTCACATCATGTGCATGCGCTGCACATAATTATCATGTTATTCTGGAAGTGTTAAAGTCTGCTCAGAGTGTAAGATGAGCCCAGGAGGAGAAAACGTGTTATGGGTGAATCTACAGACAACAGGCAGACAGACAGGGAGCTTTAAATGTCGGCCTGCGCTCATTGTGTCAGACTTTATTTGAATAACAAATCAGTAAATGTCACAGTGACATCAAGTAAAAACCTGTAGAGTGGTCTGTCACCGCACCACTATCTGTGAAGTGCATTATTGTTTTTGTCTCCATGCTGCCTGTGAATCAGAAAACATTTGTATTACTACATCATTTTGTAAGTGTTAGAGATTCAAAATCTCTCTGACTGGTGCATATTGAGATAGTCACTTCTTTTTTATGTTTTTAATCCCTGTTTGAATCAGTTTTCCCTTTCCAATTACTCTTGCACACACCTGTGCCAGGCATTTAAAGGTCCCTCCATTTTCTTTTTTTCTTTACAGATTACCCGAGCACATGTATTCCTGGGGAAGGAGGCAAGTTTGCATCTCAATATCCAAACTGGGTAGATGCACTGTCATTTTCATCAGCGATGCTTCTGTTTCTGCGCCTCCCATCTTTAACCTGATTCAGTCAACATCTGACAGCAGAGAGTGAGGTGAAAGGAAGTACCCCCACACAACACAGATACTGTTCCTGTCTTCTTCTTCTGTGTCTGAGAAATGTGACGGGGGTCGTGCTGTGGGTAGTGGCTTCTGTTTGAGGGTCGACATGTGTTGCGGTAGAATAATTTTGCGCTGTTGATTGGGTGGGAAACCGCAAACTCACGTGGACCAACACTATGACAAAGCCTCTAACGTACAACATCAGATATAAAAACATGAACCTAATTACCTTTTTTCCACATCACAACGCATCTGAATTCCTCTAAAGTCCATAAAAAAACAAGCCAGATATTGGGCAACTTTCAGCACTCTTTATCACCTTCAGAAATCTTTGTGTTAAAACCATTTAAATCACTATCTGAGCCTGCAATCTCCATCCGCGGACAGATAACATTATATCAAGACCGTGTGAGGCCCTAGGGATGTTTCGTATGAGCCACCAACTGACCGGCTTCCTACAGATATGAAATGAATAGATATGCTTGTACAGTGTCTTCTGCCACTAACCTTGACCTTGTGCTGGCCTGCAGGCAGAGTGTGCATTGTGTGGAGAGAGTGGCCACATCATTTTAAGCTTAAACTTTTGTCAGCACATCATGCTGCAATGCAGTCTGTCATTTGACCATTGATTGTTTCTTTCTTAATTTACAGCAGTCAAGCTGGGAAAAGGGCAACATGGTTAATAAGCTCACTAGAACGCACTGGACTTGACTAAATTCAAATCTGTCTTGGTTGGCCTTTCTGTGTGAGGAATTGTCATTGGGCAGACGATAATATGCTGTGAGACGCGTATGAGACTAACATACATCTGGTACTGATTTCAGTGACGTTTATAGTCACTCCACACACTTCAGACTACAGGCATATTCAATACATTGTCCTTCAAGTTTTATATAAGCACTAATGTTAGTCTGGTCCCTGGTCCTCTTACCGATCTCGCAGTGACTTTTGTTGCGTCAGACATTGCCTGGATTGGTAAGCCGTTTCTCATGGTCTTCTCATGTTGGATGTGCTTGTATTCCCTCAGCAGGAGTTGTGCTGCCCCATGTTTCCAATAGTTAAACTATGTTTTGCAAAGCTTGCATCTTGCACATTGGACGTTATCTTGTTTGGTTACAACTAAAGCTTAGAGCTCAACTTTTTCAGTGATACAGGACCATATACGAGCACTCCACAGTGTCATAGCTTGTGGTAAGTTGACCTTCGATGGTTACAACATTATGGCTGATAATCAACACACTCAATTCAAAATATGAACATAGACAGAAAATGATGCACATTAAAGCTATATAACAAGTCAATGGCTTTTCCAGGCCACAAAAACTATGTTACAAGGTATTCCATAACTGTTGTAACCCTGTGATTTGCGTTCAAACATTTCGACTGGGCAATATGTCTAATGTCAAATTGACACTGACATATCGCCCAGTCGAAATGTTTGGGACAGCAGTGGGTAGAGCAATAATTTGTATTTGTTAATGATTTTAGTTTAATCTGAGTGTTTATTCTGCCTTTTTAGGATTCTTCATTTCTATGGCCAGTGGTCTCCAGAAGGACTCAGAGGGAGGGCTGAGTGATGTAGCCCCATGCAAGGGCCATCTGGCTTGAAGAGCGCTACCTGACTCTGGCCCCTACACCGTGGCCATGGGCACCTGGTCAAGCTGGCAAGGCATACCTTGGCAGTTTGCCAGAGATGGAAAGATAGCACTTCGATTTGGATGGGTCCACTCAGCATGGAGGCCCTCTGGCTGGAAGGTTACCAAATAGAGCAAAGGAAGTTCAAAGGGCATCTCTGCTGGAGTTTCATATGCAAGTCATACTCACAAAAACAATCTAACTGAAAAGGGGTTGCAGCATTTCAAGTTGTTAAACTACCTTTTTGAAAAAACTTAAGGCACAAGGTTGTCGATACTCCTTTCTTCCAAACAAAACACATGAAAAGGTCAAAAACAATGATAGCCACATTTCATTATTTAATGAGATTCCTAACCTGTCTGTGGGCTGAGGCCCCAATACAAGGACAAAGTCTTTGTCAACATTTTAATACATGACTTTCCTAAAATGTCAAAATAAAGTGGCCAATTGCTAAAACTATTTGTATGGTGTATTTTGAATGAAGGTTGTCATCATCTCACAAGCAGGGCTGAATAGCTCTGGTAAATTCAACAGAAAGCTTACTGTAATTTTAATCACAGTACCTGTAAAATACTGTCATTGGTATTACAATAATAGGGTCCCGTATTTTTTTCAATTATTTTTTTTTTTTTATCATAGAAGGTTGCAGACTACTGTTACAGGCATTACTACAATACAATGAAGACATTGTTTTTGTCATTCAAAGTCTCATTTATTTAAGCTTTCAACATTTAAAATGTTAACACACATAGGCACAAAATACATTTTCTGTGGAAAATAGGTTACATCAGATCTGTGTGCAGTAATGAGGAGACTGTTTTAATCTGCCACAAGAGACTGGCAGCTTAAATAGCTGCTTACTGCTTCCTGAATGTATTCTTTCAAACCGAACTGTAGTCTTGATCCTGAGCTGGATACTGGTGTCTTCTTCCCTGTGGTGGAAGGGACAAAAAATGAATCAGTTACCGATGCTTATCTATAGGTTAGCCTGATGGCTAGGTTGTCACCTACAATTGCAATTACTACCCCCTTGACAGTCTCACCTGTCTCCGAGGTAATACTAGATTGCTCAATGTCTTTTACAAAGTAGGGCAGCACTTTCTCTTGCCCCAATAAACTGATGATCAGACTCCCTGCAAAGGATGACTAACTGCATGGGATCAATGGCTGACCTGGTAGGATGCAATACCTCACTCATTGTCATGTGCACAGCTAGGAGCTTGTGTTTGTTCTCGCCAGATCCAAGAGGATTCACAACTTCAAAGGCACCTTGATACAAGATAACTGAGATTGAGGAAGGTAACTCTTGTAGAAGGGTGTTCTCTTTGAAAGTCTTGCCATCCCTCACATCCTCATGCACATTTGGATCTTCAGGGCGGTGCATTTTTGACACATTATAGCTCTCTCATGGATGGCAGGTTCAGCAGAGCTTTAACAGTGTCTTTCACTGGGACATACAGGCACATCTGCTCTTTACCATAAGCATTAAATCCAAGATGAACCTATGTGGGCTCATGAACTTAAGTCTTTATTAAATAATGTCTTCCGGGTTGTATCCGATCTGAACCAGCCCTCATTATACATCTTTGATAAGATCTCCTTTGATAGTCCATCTATGATATTACAAATCCTTTCATCAGGAATTTCAAGCTTTGAAAGTCCTTCATGAAGTCTAACAAACATCTGTGACATCGCAGTTGTGCAAACTTTTAGAAAATCTTCTATTAGAGTGGATTTTGTGGAAGCAGGTAAAAGCATCTTTGCTTGCATTCTTAAGTAAAGGAGAGCCAAACGTGTGCGTGAAACATCAGAACTGACCTCAGAAAATTCTACAGTTTCTGTCAGGTCATCATATCCCATAACAACAGCATCATCATGCATTCTTGAATCATAATTGTCCATGCCTCCATCTCTACAAGCTACTGTGTCCTTTGTGTGTTTCCTGCTACTGTGTGAGGCGAACAAAGATCTGACACTGAAGAGCTTCTGACAAGAGCTGAAAGCGCAAGCAATCTCTTTTCCATTCCTGGTATGCAACTTCAAATGCTTACAGAGAAAAATGTGAAGATTTAAAAGTGCATTGCCGAACCCCACAATTTAGATTCATAAATTAATGCGATCTAGCTGGTTCAGGTTTTGTTTTGTTTTAGTACATGCATGTCTGTAATGCACAAAATGTGTTGAAAGTACAAGGACAAACGGAAATCCTACATGGAAACCTGAAGTTTGCACGGTTTCTGTGCACATTCAACATGGTATATCTAGGTATTGTGTCAGCAGAGAAACAACAGTGTTTGCTTTTGAAAAAAAAAAACAAAAAAAAAAAACATATGTAATGCATACTCACTTATTCCTTTATGTAGCTGAGACAATTGTTGTGGTTTTCTTTACTGCAGCTACAAAAAAAAACCTGTGGGACTTGACTAGAAAGCTACAGATCTTAATGCAGTGCAATTTGTTTACCTATGCTTCCACAAACTGGTAATAAGACCCCGGTATGATCACATTAAGACTAGCAAAAATGCTCAGAAAACATAGTCCTGTCAAAAATGTTGTGTTGTTTGAACGTCTTACCTCTTGTGGAATTCTGTTTCACCTTGGCCCACCCATGCTGCACGGTAGCTAGCAAGAGAAAAATGAGTGACAAGCTTCTCCAAATGGAGCTGTGCACCAACACACACACACACACACACATGCAAGGACACACACACAACGTTCCAGATGAAGTTTATCCAGTAATGTTACTCCTACAACAAACCAATAACGTCATCAACTAAATATTGCCAGATAACAAAATCTATCAAAATGTCATGTGCAAATAGTTTATTTTGATAACATAATATGCACACTAATGTTTGCCTCACTTTTTAAGTTACATACTGCAGTAACTTTACATGAGAAAACTGTGCTTAACTAACATGACAGTTGCAAAATAATGAGCTTACCTTGCTGAAGTCAAAGGCTGAAGAAGGTGTAGAACCTTGTCAATAACCCCTTGTAACAAACGATGTGGAAAAATTCAGGTGGTCATCACGGTTAACGTTACAGATGACCTCCTCCTCTAGGCGTGAAAACACAGAACTAGAAAAATCTACGTTGGAGATAATGCTGAATGTACCGTCAGCAAAGAGAGGTTATTCTTTGTGGGCTACCGCTGAAAAAAATCCCTCTTAAAATCACTGTATCGTGATTCACAGTAACTGAGGATTTCACCCGCCAATGGCTTTATGGCTTTTTGCATATCTACAGCAACATATGTGTATAAGCATACATACATACATACAGAAAGCATTTGTTCATTATACAGTAATAATGCTGTGAAATCAACAGAAATGTGCTACAGTGTACAGTCCTGTTATTCACTCTGTGTGCAAGGCAAGATAGGCGCTACTGCACAACATGACCAACACACTCCAAACAATTCATTGGCTAAAAGACACACAACAGGAACAACAGCAGAAACAGCAACTGCATTCAAGTCGGATTTTGCAAATGATTCATTTAAAACACTTAAAAACATTTAAAAAACTTAAAATATAGGAGTTATATTACAAGGCCAATCGCAAGGGGTTTTAGTCCTGTGTTCTTATGGGGATAATGCTATTAAGATGTCTTTGTAGTTGCAAAGAGGGTTTTTTTTTTGTTTTTTTCTAACTTAGAACACTGATAAAGAAAGACTTCACTACTGCCTGTAAACTGATTAACTCAGAAAAACAACTGCCATGGATCACTATCAAATTGGTCTAATACAGAAAGGATATGATTGAGCTTGAGTCAGGTAATACATCCCAGCACTGATGACTGATGTTTGTCAAGTTCAGCAGATCTTCAAGCTCATTAAAAATAAAGCCTCTCTTTGCCCAAATGACCAGATTTATGATTTATGTTACATTCCTCTGGATTCTTGGAATATTAGAGGTGTAGTGTCCAGAATTTGCCAAGCTACTCGATTCAACTGCCTCCCACTATCATACACCTCCACAGCACAGCGCTCGGGCAAGTGGTGAGTCAAGGTGTGAAGTGCCATCCACTGCTCACACAAAGATAATCACATGGAGTATCACCTTATTGCACATGGTTGAACTTGAGCTTTCCTTTTACTTTCCATGCATTTCCCCGACAGCAGAGAAAAGTATGAAAGGTATGATGCACGGCGAGAGCACTCAACTAGGTATGACGGCCACACTGCCTTTTGTAACCGGAGTGGGCTGATTTCTTTTCAGTTCATGTCAGCTCCAGGAAGGATTCCTAATATGACATAGTCTTGCTTTATAAGGTCCTTGCTGCCCCCTGGACTGACTCACTGCTTAGTGAATGAATTAATTAGACCTATGTATTCACGGTGTCCCACAGGAAGCCCTGAAATACTAATGACCCTGATGTAGTCAGACACACTTATCCAATCTATCATTCTGCCACCTGCAATACATTGATTTTTCCCAAAAAATCTACTGTTTATTACCTGTTTTTTTTGTTGTTGTTGTTGTTTTTTTTTTCCTGCCATTAATGTACACAAGAGATTTGTAAGACAGAGATTTCCACTTTCTGAATATGATTTTTAACTGAGGTCAGTGGTCTGGAACATTTAAAATTCTGATTAATTAACATCACATGTTTTCCTTTTAATGTCTTTCGTAATTAATTATTTAGAAATGCTTCAGTAAAACCACTTGAAAATGATAGGCTACTAGGGGCTCTGTTGTACATGGATCTGGTACTTTTGGAGATAAACAACACCAAAATGCGACAGGACTTGGCACAGATATATTCTTTTCACTAGATTAACTGCAGAAACTGTTTTCTGTGTGGCTCAACCAAGCAATCATTTCACTTGCATTTGTAACTTAAAATTGAAAAACTATAAATTGTAAGGAGCAGCCAGGAGTATTGTGGGAGCATACTTTTATTGTCCCTGTGTAGAAATTTGTATTGGACTAAAATGTGGCGCACATAAATCCCTCCAAGTTACAGTAAAACAAACTACACAAAACAAAACACCATGGGCTCTGGCATGTGTGCGACTGCTGTTTAACGCAACAAGAACTGGTGTATCTGAAGCTCAGGAGGTAGAGCGTTAATGCGTAGTAATGAGAAGGTCACTGGTTTAATCACCCAGATCCCATGGCTGCATGTCAAAGTGTCCTTGAGCAAGCCACTGAACCCCAAACTGCTAAGCAATTGATTGATTGATTGATTGAATTATGAGCAGGTCACCAACTTGCATGACAGCCTCTGGCAACAGTGTATGAATGTGAGTGTGAATGGGTGAATGTGAGAAGTGTTATAAGGTACTTTGAGCGGTCAGTTGACTGAAAAACTTGCTATAGAAATGCAAGTCTATTGAGTATTTACCAGTGATGTTAATGGCATACTGCTGGCATGCAAAGTTAATCCTCATTGGTCAGATTTAAGCTCAGAGTTTGTTAAACAGGCTCCAGACCTGCTATTCTTCCAGCTGTTGTGGTGGATCTATGCGATGGCCATTTCCGATCCTTGTATGCCTTCCCTGGCCTGCTGTCTGTCATACTGGGTGTCTCTCCCTGTAGGATGTCGAATAAGTTTCCTCGAAGACTTCCCACCTTGTTTATTAATTGCTTATGCATTTAGTCTGTGTTGTCGAATTCTAAACATAGATGTTGCAATATGTATATGAATGTCGTAGCTGGCAACGACGCAGCAATCTAATGCATATACTGCTGTCTGTCTTGTGAATCACCTGTCAGTCATTGTGATCATCTAATCCATGGTATCAAAAATATTACATCAGATATTTGATTATACTTTAATCTGAATGTGCAAAGTAAATCATCAAAAATGTAGTAGCAGTGTGACAAAAAGTGCAATATCCCAAAATGTGCTGGAGTGGAAAGGAGTAGAAAATGGAAATACTCAAGTAAAGTGCAGGTACCTCAATATTGAGTCTAGCAGAGCTAATAACTAACAGCAGGGCTCACCTTAAAAACACTGAAGGACCAACAGCTTCTGTTCTGAGGCATTTCACAGTTAACTCCAAAATAATGTGACAACGTCACAGTGTAAATGCACTGACGTTTTTCAGCTGAGTACAATTTAGAGGTAAAAGTACTTTGGAGGAGTTTGGAGGAAGTAACAAGATATACACAGTGAGCAGTCGGTGGAATCGTCGCTCAGTTTGGTAGTTATATCTCAATTTACATCACACAGAGTATTATTCGTCATTTTTTTCATTATTTTACTTTGCAATACCTGCATTGTTATGCTCCAATAAGTAAAACTACTCAGTTTTCCACATATTCAAGTAGAATGACAATTATTTTCAGTAGATCTTGTGGCTAGACCATCACTTCATTATAGTGTTTTTATCCTTATGTGCTTGTTTTCACACTTGAATTCTGGTATCTATCTACATGTGTTTGTGTGTGTGTGTGTGTGTGTGTGTGTGTGTGTCTGTGTGTGTGTGTGTGTGTGTGTGTCGTATAATTTTACGACAACACCTGCTAAATTTGCCACATGAGCGGCTAGATATTATTTGTTTGTACCACTTCAGTGTTTCCCTAAATGCACCCAGCACCTTTGCTGCTGAAACATGACCCCCACTGCTGCTTTTGTATTTATTTGTATTTATTATATTTATTTATTATTATTATTATTGTTTTTTTTTTGTTTTTTTTTCCAGGAGGATGGAGAGGACAGGAGAGGGGTGGAGAGGGCTGTGTTTTATATCTCCATATATATCTATATCTCATATATATCTAAATGAACTATCCAAACCGCAACAGCAGTCTCTGTGCCTGACTCAAACTGCTAACTCTTAAGTTTACATTGACAACTATTCAGAGCAGAGGGTACAGCAGGGCGTCCAAGCCCTGTAATGTTTCCCTCTGCACAAATCCTCCCCACACACAACAAACAGCACTGTCCATGGTCCCGAAGCAACAACTATGAATAATCATTTTTGAATTTTTGATATTGTTGGTGATGCGCGACAGCTATCACTCAACAATTGGCTAAATCCCTCATAGGTGTTGACGATTATTAGTAATAATTATTATATCGACATAAATATTATAAATACGTTTTTCTTGTCATTAAAGATGTTGTTAAATTTCATTAACTCTAGAAAAAAAGGATAGTAAAGGATGAATAATTTAAATGCATGTATTTGTCCTCAGCAATCTGCTGCATTTGCTCACAGTGAGCAAAGCATGCAGTAACTGATGTCCTGTATGTGGCAGATTTCAACAGAAAAGTCTGCGCTCAAAGTGCAAAGCACAGGGTGTATCGAGTCACTAGTGGAATAGTACAAGAGCTGGATCATACTGGATCCAGGGGTCGAAGTCAACGGTGTCCTTTATTTGCCACAACCAGGAAGGAACAACGGCCTTTAAAATAGTTAGATTACAGCTGGAACATGTGGGTATGATGGGTTGTGAATATCAGGGCTTTGATGGTGTGGTTCAATAGAGCCTGTTGAATAGTGACTCACCTGTCTAATAAAGACCTGATGGTGATGTTGCTCTTCAAGGCTATAAAACAGGAAACAGGAACCAAAGGCTGTCACGTCTTACTGTTAAAGGTGCCCATCCAACTTTTTATATAGAATACAATGATGAGAGGAATAACAGTCACCAGTAATGAATCTGAGGGCAGAGTGATAAACCTTATCTAGTGGAGTAAGAGTGGAATGTCCATAGATAACATCACCATAATCCAGGACAGATGAAAAAAAAAAACTGCTTAAATGATGTGTTTTCTACAGAACATGGGGATTTGTTACTGTATAAATAGCTTTTTTTTGGTATAGCTTGCTAACAAATGTGTTAATATGAAATTGAAATGTGAGTCTGATCCAAACAGAGACCAGATATTTGTATTTGGAAACCCTTATGTCTGCAATATCTCTGGCTCTTGAGAATATCATGAATTTGGTTTTGTTTGCATTGGGGACTAATTTCAGGTCAAAAAGACAATCTTGCAGTTGGTGAAAAGCTTGCAGGAGAATTGTAATGGCTTAATTTTAGCACAGCAGTACAAGACTGTATCATCAACATAAAGATACGCATCACAATGTGTTATAGAGGATGTGTATAGAAATGTAATCAAATCTGCATTGTAGCATGGCCTCTTAACTCCTACTGAGTGATAATGATTGGTAACAGCTGATGACTTTTCTGGGCTCATTTTAATAGGGCTTGTTTGATACAGACATTAGACTAAGCCACAAACAATGCAATAGAAAAGTCTAAGGAGCTCAGCATTGATCTGAAAGAGTGCATTATTGATTTGAACAAGTCAGGAAAGTCACTGTGAGCCATTTCTAATCAGTTACAGGTCCCAAGATCAACTATACAAACAAGTGTTTGTATGTGCATGGCACAGCTCTGTCACTGCCACTATCAGGAAGAAAACTATCACCTGCTGCTGAGAGAAAACTGGTCAGGATGGTCAAGAGTCAACCAAAAAACACCAAAAAGCAAGTCTGCAATGAATTAGAAGCTGCTGGAAGACAGACGCAGTGTCCACGGTCAAGCGTGTTTTCCATTACAGTGAGCTGAGAGGCTGACGTGCATGACAGGAGCCCTTACTCCAGATACAGCAACTTAAAGCCTGACTGAAGTTTGCTGCTGATCACATGGACAAAGAAAATATTCTGGAGAAAAATTCTCTGCTCTGATGAAACAATAGTGTAATTATTTAATATAATTCTTTAACACCAAGATCGCCATACCTACTGTCGAGCATGGTGCTGGTGGTATGATGCTTTGAGGCTGTTTTGCTGCCAGTGGATCTGCTGCCCTAAAGAAAGTAAATGATAATGAAGAAGGAGGAGAATCTCCAAACTCCTCAGGAAATGTGGAAATCATTAGCCTATAGATTGGCTCTTGGGCACAGTTGGTTGTTCAAACAGGACATTGATCCCAAACACTCATCAAAAGTGGTAAAGGAATGGCTAAATCGGGCTTGTGTTGAGGTTTCAGAATGGCCTTCCCAAGTCCTGACTTGAACCCTGCTGATTTTACTAAGAACAATAATGAATCCATTATTGATCCAAACTTCATGGTGTTTTCTTTTTTCTTTTTTTTTTTTGTGGCAAAGTAGTTTGTGCCCCACTCATTCAGTTACAGAAAAATCATGAGTCATTGGAACTCAAGACTGCTATGATATAAATGTTCTTACAGGTGCATGTCAACTTTTGACCACTACTCAGCTTCATCAAGGAAACCCATGGTACAAGAATGGTTCTATTACCCCAAGCGGTTCATGCGTTTTTAGCCCAAACGCAAAATGCTTAATAACTGACCATCGGTGGCGCTATTGAGGACGTCCTTCAACGTATGAGCATATTCCCATGGGGTACCTGTTTGCCTAGTATGATGCTGACAGTTTATGAGATATTTATGAATGTATGTCCTTTCCCTTTCCATAGATGGCCCATTCTATTATATTACAGTAAACCATCTATATTGAAAAAAAAAAAAAAAAAAAAAAAAAAAATTTAAGAGGGATTGCCAAGACAAGTAATAGCTGCTAGGGGACAAAAATACTTGATTTATGGAAATTTGAATGATCTGTCTGTATGCAAACCTGTAGGAGAAGCAGGCACTTAGCTGTTTGCAATCCCACAACTAGCTAGCCTCATCTCAGTTGGTGTTAACGGTCACCAGTGGGTGACAGCCGTCATAAAATAAAAGCTTGTTTGTCAAATCGCACACTCCATCATGAAACAAAAGATTTGTGTGCACGACACCTCTGCCGCTACAGCTTCATCATAGAGGGAACACTGCACACAGCCTGCACAACATCTAACAGTATGCAGCAACTTGCTAATATGTGGCTTCCTCTCTGCATGTTTTCTGAGCTGTTAACAGCAGATGGATATTTTTTTTTTAAATACGATCCAGTGCCGCTACTGTAGTTGTGGTGTCAACAGCCTTCCATTGCTGCTGTCTAATGGGCTCTGATGGCTGGGCGCCCGCTTCAAGAGCTGTGACAAGGGAAGCTGGGCCGATCAAAGCATCATCCAAGGGATACATGGTAATTCACATGGTAATGTCAGGGTTGAGTTAAATGTGTTTAGACATTAGCAGATGTGGCAGGTACTGTATTTCCAGATGTCTTCATGTGTCCCTGGTGTGTTTTTTCAAGGATGACTTTATACACAGATGGGGCTGCAAAAAAACAAAAAAAAAAACAGGAAGTGATTTATTGTTCTAGGCGACTTCTCCTGGTTCCTGAAACACATGGACACCTCTTGCAGGGCATTGCCAGTGGCACAAAAAAAGGTGTTCGTGGTAAGCCGGTGCCACAAGTACAAAAATGTAGGACAGTTTGATTTGCCATCAGCTTTTAGAAAATCACACCTATGATGAGGCACTTGTCAATACTGTAGCAGCTGTTTGATTTTGATTCTGCAGATTTCTGTATTTCAGCAGGCCCTTCAAACTTGAAGCCACAAGAAAACTGAACAATCTGAATGTTCGAGAAGAAGATCATTATTTGAAAAACGTCCTTTTTACTGAGCAGAGCAACACAAATGAATCAGTGACTAAATAACCAGGCGCCGACACATCTGTCTTTCTGGCCTGCAAATTGTTTTGGATGAACAACTGTCGAGACCTTTTCAGCTGTAAAATATGTTAGCAAATGTTATTTCTCTATTCATTTTAGTGTGAGCGTAAATTACACAGTTGTCATCAGCAGAGCCAGAGACCGGTCACTATTACGGGCTGTGGACAAAAAAGTCATCATCTGTAATTGGAAGCTTTTGACCTTAAGCTCCCGAGTGATGTGTGTTGCATCAAAATCGCACCACTGTGTCGTGACTCAAACTAGTGGAGCTCCATAAAAGTGTTGAATGTTGCCTCATAAATCATCTAATGTAGTAATGAATAATTTGCTAGGTGTTGTCGGTACATCCGCGGTTACAGATTATCAGCTGTGACGTTGCAGATTCTCCAAGATGTGTTTTTATCTCTTGAGGAAAATGCTGCAGCCAGCTAGCTCCCTGTCAGTAAGGAAATACCCTCATTTCATACCACATATTGACTATATACAGGATACAGTATGTGCTCTATACTAATTACTACTTAACACTAAAATAGTATTATTCTTGCAGTTAGAAAGCGACAAAATCAACAAATATACTTCATACTAACCATATTTTTTTTCTTACTGCAATACAATGTCAGTGATGTTGCTTGTTTTTTTTTTTATTTCAATATCTGTTAAGACTGTTGCTTTATTGTTTAATGAAAAGAAATCCACAGACAGGTTTCTCCTCATCTCTGCTCTTTGTTTAGTCTCTCCCACCCAGCTGTCTGTCCGAGAGCTGTCAGTTTAATATGCAGAGACAGTGAGGGAATAGACGGGTCGAGTAGCCAAAACCTGCCCGAGTATACAGTACGTACTGTTACCTTGCAAAAACAAGTAGGCCAACTCAGGCAGAAGAAAAAAGCAGTAATCAGAATAACTGTGTGAAGCAGAGTCATGAGTAACTTCATGAAAAACACCACGCAAACTGATGTCTTTACTTGATGTGGATCTGACTGATTCCCCGTCTGCATCTCTGAAGTGTGAACAAAAAAAATACATCATTATTATATCCTATTAAGTTACAATTATATTTTGTTGTCTTCTCTATTATGTTTTGATCTGGAAAATAAATCAGCAAATTGTGCATATGTGTACGATAGATCATATCTGTTATACCAAAAATAAATATCAATGGAATCAACATGTTACAGTGTCCTTAAACTTTGATGAATCCAATATAGATTTCCAAAGTCCCAGTTTGAACCCCCAACATCTATGTCTGTCCAGTCACATGAAGACAATGAGATAAGAGATGTGTCCACATCTGTCTGTTATCTTATAAGTTTTACCACAATAGACACACTTCCTGCTGTCTGTCAGCCCGGTGCTCTAATGACTTCCCAGCTGCAGCCAGCTGTACTGCGCAAGGGTAATTGCTCCATAAGTATTAGCAGTTAGCCTGATTTGAAATCCATACCCTGCTGAAGCCTCTGCCAGTATGCCACTTTGAACATGTGGAGGCGTGGCTGTGGTAGAATAACAGACCTCCAGCAGGCCCGGACCAGCTGACCTTTATATATAAAATAATAGAACTGCCACACAGACACCTGAAGGACTGACTAAGAGTCTAAGGGTGCTCCGATCTTTATCAGCCACTATGCGTTCTGAAAAGTCAAAAAAAAAACAAGTCAAAGAAATCAACAGTGGGGGACTCTGCTGCTTGCCTGCTGCTAACACCTAACTGGCTCTCCTTCTGTCACTATAGTTACAGATCTTCATGACCTCTTGGTTTAACCAGTGCAACATGTTCACCAAGTTCCTGTCAACCAGTTTGCGACTTAGGCGATAGATGGAGCCTCCATCTATCACCCCCACAAATATGGGGCATTACCTTGTACCCTCCATATTTGTTCCCCTGATATTGCAACATTGTGAACGACATATCTGTTTTGAAATAATAATGAAAGTGAACTGGCCATCATTAGAAAAAAGAAAAAAATAATAATCTGCTGGGCACTGTTTCGTACCTTCAGTGTGCTGTGTACATATTCTGATTCATCGTGACGCTACTTTCTGCTGATCCAAGACCAAGCCTTGCCACACAAATGTCATTACAACAATCAAAGCTAAAGACTTGGTGAGTGGTTAATAAACTAATAGACTAGGCCATTGTTAAGAATGAAGAACTCCGATGGACACACACTGTTGACATGATAGAAAACACTACCATGTTGTTTATTTTAATTCTATAGGCAGGTTGTCTGCCTTCTTTGTCAGGAGCACCTTTTATTTAGTCACTCAAAAGACAGTCTGCTAAAGGAAAATCTATGTGTGGGAAATACGGTTATCATACCTTTGGAACAATGATTCTGTCCTCTAGTCTTTCATACACAGTTATACAGGCAAAATGAGAACAATTCAATTTTACAAACTTGCTTTCCCATTGCAACAGTCTTTATACAAAGTGGCAGATAATATATTCTATAGAAAAAGAATAGAAATATGATTAGTGAGTCAGCTTCATCATGAAAACTACAAACTATGGCAACCTACATCAAAAACAGCCTCTGGTTGACAGCATTAATTCTCCTTTTCTGTTCATCCGAGCTCACAAAATTCATGTCACCCCCAGCAAGATGGTAAAGCTGTCCAGACATCCTCTCCCAGCAGTCAAGTGCATTCTGACATTCAGCAGCACTGAAGGGACTGCAATCTGCAGGGAATATCTATTAAAGCCGTAAGACTGATCAGCCTCTCCACAAAGACTCTCTCCGTATTATCTCCCCTTCTATGAACATCATAATTACAGGATCCGCTGTTTTAAGTGTCATTTTTGGATAGCGTACCCTGACTTTGGCAATACCAATTAAAATTCATTGTGTTGATTTGCAGCGCTAATGTGGCATCATGCACTTCAGCTAAACGGAGGTGTTAGCTCAGCTCTTAGTCACGCGCTGGAATAAAGATTTTAAATGTCACGTGTTTGATGAGGACACAATCATGTTTCATAGGTCTCAATTATAAGTAACCATGACGACTTTACAGCAGACAATTATTGCCACCTGAAGAGCAGACCATTATTTGTTAACTTGTTTCTAATTGTGTGAGCAGATGTGAAAGAAACAGTTCGAGTTTGGCTGATCCCAGTCAGTAATGCGCTGCTTCAACAGCAGGTTCTGCAGCATACATGCAGACACACACACACTCACGCACCCACAATGGATGCCCTACATCAGCCTTTCAGAACCTTGGCAGCTTACAGAGAAAAGAAGCACTGTGTGAACCTCACCACCCAGCAAGATAAGACAAAACAAGAAATAATGAATTTTAGCATGAGCTCCAAATAGCATTGTTTGTATTGAACTTTTTTGCATGGTGGCAGCATACATGCAAGGTAGCAGGAGGATGTATTGATGATAATGAATAGCAATGTGAAATGGACTCATTAAAAGATCTGTGAAGCCCTACGCTGGGTCAACAGCGCATGCAGAGCCAGGAGTGTGTGGGCTGTTGTAAAGGCAGAGAAGGAAGAAAAAAGACGCGCTTGTTTTTACTTTTGAACATTAAGTATTCGGTGTGCACCATGTCAATTTCAAGAGCTTGAGTGGGCACAAGGTCCCCTTTCCTGAGTCTTATTTTGATACACATGCAAACAGAGCAGGAAACAACAGCAGCGCTGAGAATCAGAAATTGATCCTTCTCCCGCTCTTCTTTGTGCTGCTAAGGGTCTGCCTTGGCTGTATCTACCACTCCGTGTGCCCCATGTTATATCAGACTTGGTCAATTAACTTGACTGTCCATCTCATCTGCTTCTCACAGTCAACGCGCTCGGCTCGCGAAAAACACCTTTTTCATCTTCACTTTCAGACACGTTCCCGCGGTTTTCAGATTGCCAGGGATTGGATTTGTGCCGCAGAAATGTCCCGTACAATTCTGAACCTAATCAACGGGTGAGATGGAACTCTGCCTCCTGAAAAGAAGACCTCTGACTGCCTTGCAATAGCTGCGAGAATCATCCTTGTCAATTTGAATTGCTACAAGGAGGAAGAGGTTTCAAAAGGAAACAGATAATATATAAACACCATGACCAGCAATTGAATCCTTGTGCCTCAGACTGAAAATACGCAGCCAGAGGGTATCAGCCGTATCTCCATGAGCTCCATATGGCAAATCGACTTTTTCAGACATTCCATAGTACATTTAACTCCTTACCATCACTTAATACTCTCTCTATAGTATATAAATCACATTTAATCCTGTCACAAACGTCCAGATGAAATCTGATCTGTGAGTTTGCGCTCCACCTTGCAGCTCAGCCTCTTAGCTGCGCTTCAGTACTCTCCTAATATTGTACAGAGCTGCTCTCTCCCACAAACCCATCAACACAATCACCATCAGTCACATCAAAGTGTCAATCACATCACAGGGCAGTGGGGCAGCTGCAGTTATGTCACCAGAAAATACAGCTCACTGACGTTAGTGCGGAGATAATGGCACTACAGTGTAAAGAACACGTATCTGACTTACACACAGATACACGGATTTGGCAGCAAGACTGCTTTATATGACGAGTTGGGAGTGATAATGGCCTTTATTTGGAGTACAAAAGTCAAGGCTCAAGCATTTAGGTTTTTGTTCTGATTGCTGGTCCAATTTTTGCCCAGAAACAGCAGCCTCAGGTTCAGTTTGCTCCAGAGCTAACACATCCTTTATCAAATATTTCAGCTCTTATTAGCAAAAAGAAATGTACAAAACATCGAGGCAACAGGTCTGACTGACATGACTAATGACTTGTTGTTAACAACGCATTCTGATTGTTCTGTAACTGCCCAAGGATCAAATGGAGACTCTTGGCTATTGTTTTATGGATGTTCTCTCTGCAAATAGATTCATGATTTATTTTTAGTAAGGATTTATTTTTGAAGAAAAAGTCGGACATTATGGGAAATGTGTCTTTGTAGTTTGAGTTGAAGCCAGGAGGAGATCAGCTCAGAAACGCAAAGGAAACTGGCTCTTGTGTGTAGCACAAGTTTTTTTATATATTAGGGATTAGCAAGTGCAACACTATCTGTATCTCTAAATGCTACATTGTAGGACTTGTTGTTCAAACTACAGACAGAACAGCTTCAGGATGGAATCCTTTTTTACCACAAGTGTAAGAGAACTATTGTAAATGTTGGCTAAACTCAAATGTATCTTTTTAAACATGAGTAAGGGGTAAAGGTCATTGTTCGGCCACTATGTGGAAAAAAAGCGCTGTTACTGAAGGCTTTGGTAAAATATTAAAGTGGCTGGTAGATGTTTCAACATAATGATTCACTACTACAAAGTAAATTGATCATCTGTTTTAGACAGTGGAGTGTTGAGGATGAGTTCTGGAGTCTCACAGCCTGGAGAATGAAGCTGCTCTATAGTCTGGTGTTATGTCAGTGGAGACTTCTTTATCTTTTGCCAGATGGCAGCAGGGTGAACAGGCTGTGGTTGGGGTGGATGTTGCCTTTGAGTATCTGTTGGCCTCTGTGCAGACATCTCACTTAACCAATGTCGCTGACGCTCTGTAGATGGGACCATGTAATGTTCTGGGCGTTTTTAATCACCCGCTGTGGAGCCTTCCTGTCCGGGGCCATGCACGAACCATGCAAGTGTGTGATGTTTCCAGTCAGGAAGCTTTCTGTTGCTCCTTTGTAAAAGTTTACCATAACTTGCACCGGAATTCAGCCCTCCTAAGTTTCTGTAGGAAGCCTTTTCGGTGCCTTTTTAACCAGGGTGGAGATGTGTGATGAGAGATGGTAATTCCAAGGAACCTGGTTCTCCACAGGATTTCATGGCTATGGTGGGTGGACCTCCCCCGGAATAAAGTCATGCACATTCTAAAGGTAAATGCATCAATCTTGTGCACTTTGAGATTAAAAATAACAAAAATAATACGAAAAAATAAAAATAAGAGGCTATCTCATAAATAGCATGGCAATAATTGTGAACTAATGGGAAATTTAAAAAGTAGGAAAAAATCAAATATAACTCCAAGCTTTGGCTCTGCTGTCAGGTGATTAGTCCAGTCGTCACAATGTACTCTACTACACAGCTCTAGCTGTACAATTTTAACACAAGACTATTAGTTATGATCAATAGTCCATATCAATGTATTGCTTTTAATCTTGTAGCCTATAAGTTCTGAATTGTAACTAAACCTTAACTGAGAAACCAGATAATCACTGACTCGATTCAGGAGCATGTGTGCCTGTGAGTGCCATCTTGACTATAAATTGACTACTCTGTGTGGATGAGGTTGCTGGAGTGTCATTTTGTCGAGTGCACGTGAACGGCATACACACACACAACGCGGGAATCATTCCGAGCCGTGGTTCATGAGTACACAGCTTCCCACTGGCATTTGTTGAATATAATAAATAAAGCAAGTTGCATTTCAGTCTCGTGTTTTTCAGGCACAGAGTCACACAACAGTGCTGCCTGGGAGTGGCTGGTAAATAAAATACAGAGAGAAATAGACTAAGTACTGCCCAGCTAGCTTAACAAAACCGACAAACAGACTGGAGAGAGACTGAATACAAGCTGGTACATGCACTTAACTTTACTGTTAGAGACAGCTGTTCTTGTAAGTCTTTCTTCCTATTATTTTTTTCTTTCCATGACCAGAAGATATAGATAATTCCACCTCATTAAAGTTACACTGGCGCAGCTTTGATATGAGGGGGAGGCAGCGTAATGTGCTCGTACAGCAGGGCGCAGGGGGGTTGGCTGACTGGGGAGTACAGAATGCATTGCTGAAGCAAGGGTGCAAAATGTTATGTTAATCTCCAGCGCTATTATGAGAGGTGATACATATGTTTGGATCAATATGAGACTATGATGCAGCAAATTAGACTATGGTGGGCTGCATGTCTATTAATTAATGGGAAGCATTGGAAACTGTAACTGTAATCATGCTCCAGCTCAGCTCTCACTGATGCACTGATGTATGCCGATGATGGTGGCATAGTCTGCATATTTCAAAATGGCGTTCCCTTGATTCCTGAAAGTAGAGCCATTGCTGTACAGCGTGAGCAGGAGGTGGCTGAGCACGCAGCCACAGGACTGTCAATCCAAACCTCTGAAAATTCCATCCGGTTGTTTAGTCATGCTGCTGCTGATGACATCAGACAATTCCTGCAGCGCATTTTTGGAGTTCGCATCTGGTTGAATGTACAGTACAGAGTAACTTAAAAAAATCACTGGTGAATTCTCTGGGCAGATAATATGGTCGACATCATTCAACATCGGGTGAACACCGTTCCATCCACTTTAACCGCTTTGAGCATCAAGCATGATTGACGTAGACACAGAGCCCTCCCCTCCTCTTACCAGAGTGCTGCGTCCTGTTGGCTCTGAATAAGGGCTGCCCATCCAGTACAGTTTCTTGATCCAGGATGTCAGGGGTTAACCATGTTTCTGTGAACCTCCCTCATTTTATTCTCCTGCGACCGGGCATTAGCCTGGAGAAGACTCGGTAGAGAAACCCCATGTGGGGTCGTCTTAGCTCTGATGCCACCTCTTTTTCCTCTCTTCCTGGGGTGGTCGCAGCATTTCCAATGTTGTAGTGCATCTCAATCATAGGTAAATTGTGTTTCAGTAGAAGTAGCCATGGATTCAAAAAATGATATTAAAAAAATGAAGCGAAAGTAGAAGGAGCTACTGGCTGCCGCATCTACACACAGATACAAAAAATACACACATACTGAGAGGCGGGTGACAGTGGCTGGTAGATTCGCATTTTAAAAAGTTAATTCCCTACTTTAGATTGAACTTTAAATGCGAAGACGAGTAGTGAGGCTACAAGGTTCAGACACAGATCCTCTCCAAATTACCGTGTCACGGTCGTCCTTGGAGTAGGATGTGAACAGGGAAAGTGCAAAGCCAGTTGTCAAATGTGTATTAATGAGGAGGGTGAGGAAAGGAAAGGGGGTAGGTGCAACAGGCTGAAGAAGGTGAGAGAGTGTAGGATCAAGAGGGCAGCAGCAATATCGAATAAAATATAAAGTAATGAGATAGACAAAAGCACAAAGCTATAACAGCTCTAATGGATGCACAGTTTTCAGACATTAACTAAAAAAAAAAAGGGAGACGAGAACAAGAGTTTCCATAAACCATCACCCTCTTTAATGACCTCCTATATAATCCACACTGTGAGCAGCTGAATTTCTCGTGTACAGCACAAGACGAATCCGTGAAAAAATAAAGGGGCTGCAAATGTAGTGGGCTGAGACAAAAGACAAAGCAGAAGTACTGTCACTGCGCGACTGATGAAAAACTTAAAGAGGGGAAACTCAGAGGTGGAGGATGATTGAAGAGGAGCGTCTGAAAGCATGTATCTTCAGACTGAATGAAATACCGACTCATTTACAAGCTTTTCGCGTGGGATTTTTCTTTCTAAAAAGAGAGGGGACTGGGATCCTACTTTGTTTATGGGCATATGCAGCCTGATGGCAAGTAAACACTGCTCACTGGACCGTGACACCGTCCGCCTGCCTGATCACTCCCAGGCACATACCCGAAGGATCGCTTAGCCCACACAGTGGCTTCAGTTATGCTTGTTGCCTCAATGTGTCTTTTCCTTTTTTCTTTTTTTTTTTTTTCATTCTCTCCTATTAAGTAACCGGTCTGAAAGCGCACAGATTAGGCCACACTCACGTTACAATTGGATGTTCGCAACCTGATTTGGAAGCTCACAATGTGATTTGTGGCGTGACCTGGGATGACTATTACAAGGTGCATGGGAGCGAGGTGGAGGGAGAACGGGTGGAGGAGACGCAGAAAGAAACATGGACACAGATTTAAGAAAATAAAAGCACAAGAGAAGGAGAAGCCTCTAATGAAGACCTTTAACAAATGTGACCAAAACCACTCATAGAGATGTTACTGGATAACACTTGCACGTCCACACTGTTGGCTCAGGTGTCAGATAATGTAAACCTATTATCTATATTGTATGATGGATAGCCAGACCATTAGTTGGCCCAATAGTATTTATATTTTAAATTCAATCGCCAAAATGACTGCAATGATGACTGTCATCACCCACTATGAGATGAAATTTGAATATGGAGGTTATTTATGTGAACACAAAGTATTTATTGAAGCTTTGCTACAGTAAACTCGCCATGCTCTCTATATACACATTATGAGTCCGAATCATGATTAGAACTGATAATGTGGACTAATCCTGATTAGCACTTTAGGACTCATAAAGATTGTGTGAGAGCTGTTTCTGGCGTTCTGTCTGGGCTTACAAGTGCATATGTGCAAGAGGTTAAGATATACGGGGCGATGCTCTGGAAAAGCCAGTGTGTGTGGCAGCCGTCATGCTGTCTCCAGTGTGCTGCATAGTGTGTGCATGACATTACAATCATGCTCACTGCGGCAAACTGCTGGATGAAAAACATAAAATCTTACTTGGTGATGCATGTGCAGTATTCCTTCTTTGATGACACCGTCTCAAAAACAGCAAGACTTCAGCTATTCTTCTTTGTAGGCTGCCGAAGTTCAACATGGACTCCAGGATACTTCACAACTTCACAACAACAGTGCACAACTGAGGCAATCCCAGCTGGGTGAATCACCACCTGGTACGGCAGTCCTCAGCCACAAGGCATTACAGAGGGTGGTGAAGACTGTAGCAGTGGTTATACCATGGTCTATTCCATTCTCCATTCTGATAGGACACCTATGAAACTAAGAACTGCCACTAAAACTGACATTATACCATTCTAAACTGAAGAACTACACCCTGTATCTAAAATCAATAACAACAGCAACACTGAGTGTAGTTCTTCCATGTCCTGAACAAACTGATACTCACAAGTACCACAAGTGATCACGTCTCATCCCATTATTTTTCATGAAATCAATCTAACATTGATTTGGGGACAATTACATGCTGGTTGGCGAGCAAGTCCGGTTGTTAAACAAACCATCAAATTATAATTGCTGTTAATCAGCCGTATGCAATGTTATCTATTTTACATCTTTCTAGTATAACAATAGCTTTCCAGCTCAAAGCTGAGCCAAAGGCTTCTATGAGCTGAACGTACTAGTTTATCTCCTGTTGCTACATTGTATCTAAGGTTTGTCCTATTTACTGGAGCAGTGAACAGCGTTTCCATTACATAAGAACCTTATGGGATTAAAATGATCGCTCCAGCTACTAATTAAACCCTCAGGTGTTGCCCTTTACGATCCTCCCCTGCGCCAGTCTCTTGTCTAAATGGTCACAACTGGCTCCAAAAAAAACGAGTCCTCAAGGTATAAAATACAAGTCCACAAACCAGTGGGTGATGTTACAATTGGCCAATTGCATTATAGATACATCATATAATTATTTTATTTTATTTTGTACTGTCTCTAGGATATTCCCATATTTTAACTCCTGCACTGTTTGTTTCTTTGACTTGGATCCTCTTATTCTGTCTCCTTTTTCTGATTTGGCTGATTTTCTTTTATACATTTAGATGAGCACTGCTGGAGCGAGCCTGAGAACGAGAGTGATCTACAAATATGACAAATGACAACGAGTTAACACAATTTTATTCCATCTATTATAGTGAGATATTTCAGTTTGGAACAGAGACAGAATAATAAATATAGGACAAACACAGCTCCATCCATACACCTATTTGACTGAAAATCATCTAATTCTAACATATTTTTTAACGTGTTGTCGTTTTTAAACAAGATAACAAATATGTTGCAGACACGACAAACTATCAGATAGTAGAGCGCTGTTCATCTCAGAGAGGAGAGAGTTGTACTTTCCTCTAACCTGACCACTTTCTCCTGCTGCACAAATCATGTCCATTTACACGCGTCTGTCCTGAATTGCAGGTTTGATTTCTGCCATCTCGGATGAGCATGTTGTAAATGTGTTCAGTTTATAGCTCATCCTGCAACTCCATGTGGCGTTGACAGCCTTCAAATGTCTGAAAATTAGCAAATTATGAAGGCTGGATGGTGCAAAGAGAATCCCACAGCACAGCATCGATGTGACTTTGGTGAAGCAAATCAAGGATTGGCAGTAAATTGGGCGTTGCCATGGCTATGAGAACGCACACACAACCATACATCCCCTCACCAACCAGAGAGGAAGTGTGAGACTGTCAACTGTGATGAAATACCTGATTGACTTTTTCACAACACTTCAAAGAGCATCATGTGATTGACTCCTCATTAAGTGGCGATAAAATCTTTTGAAACATCACTCAAAAATCTCTAGAGTTTCACTTCAAAATGTTATTGGACACGTTTCAGCAGGACATGTTCTATGTCTCTGGAGGAATTAAAGCTCAAGAGTAAACTTGTAAGCCTGGTAGACAATATGTCGGCCTGAATCCATCTGAGTGACGGAGCAAAGTACTCAATGCCTGACATTTCATAATGTAAATAATACTGTCCCGGTGCATGTCGTACATCCATTCGATTAATATGCCACCAGCCCCATGGTGAGTCTGCTCTTTGCCTGTAACCTTTTTCTCAGAATCTCAATGCTGCTCCTCAAGAGCCAAGAACACAGCGGGTATCTGATCGGTTTTGGTTCTCTCTCTGTGTTTCCATGATTATAGATGGAGGCTCTGATGTGCCTCTAATTTCTGGGCCAGAGATTAGAGATTGAATTAGTGAGTTCAGCAACTTTTTTCACAACCAACAATTGACATCTTGGCACAGGATGAGTTTGCGATTTGAGTAGTGCTGTCCGGTGTTGCAGCACTGGGTTAATTGAAGCCTCATGTACATTTTTTCAACTTTGGCACTCCTCAGTGGTAGTGTCAAAGCAGGGAGACAGCAATACACACCAACAACCCCCATGGATCCCACTGATAGACAATGAGAATAACGGCATTAAACCAGAATACAGTCTGTACCATTAACCAAGTGTCTAACATTACAGAAACTGCACTGACTGAAGTAAATGATGGCGTCACACACAATTCTACAAATGCTGGCTAAGAAAATGTTACTGTAATCATTTTACATTCCTACGAGGGATGCACAGTATCTATCAGTCAGTACTGTTTAATTTATATCATGTCATTTATTCTGTGAAAATCAGTGAAGACTGTAGGTGTAAGCAGGGACATTAATATGAAACCAGATTGTTTTTCTTTGTCCTGTTAATGTAATGTTGTTTTGAACTACAGTAGGTGGCGGTGTGCCCCCTGTAGGTTGGTTTGTGAACTACGTCAGATATGTGATCGCCATGGTGGGCTTTACAGTTCCAGGGGAAGAAAACACAATGTGCAATGTGCAACACATGTTCTGCAAGTGTTCAGAGGAGACAAGTACAGATTATTAACTTATTTCCAAACGTGAAATTATTTGTTACCGTATTAGTATTGGCCATCAGAGGAGGGCTGAAAATAACCATATTGTGCCTTATCAATTCCTTCTAATAACCAGAGCCTCATTTTCTCCTCTTTATATATTGATATTTTAGGACATGCCATCTGTAGAACCATGCAGTTAGCATTGCTTTAAATATGCATGTAGAAGTTTAACAATAGCATGACATAGTTTTATAATTGGAAAATCACTTAATATAACACAACCTTCAAGTCATTGTCCTCTTTCAGCAGGGGTTGATTACATTATTTGTGTCAAACATCTAACAAACCCAATAAACCATCAGACTGCTTTAAATCTCTCTGAATCAAAGGGATAGTTGTGATGCCCATTCATACAGTTAGAGCAAACCTATGGTTTATTACAACTACTTTTTTTTTTCATCTTTATTTTTGTAGTCCAGATAATCTGTTCTATCATTTATATAAACACTGAACTTATCAAAATACTTGCTGTGGTGTAAAAATACTTCCATTAGACAAACAATTAGTTAATCATACAGGTTGTAAACATGGAAACAGTTAGGAGATTAGCTTAACACTTTTTTCTGAGATGAAACCAAAAATGACAGCACGGTTGATGTCACTTACAATCCCACTGTAAATATTTGCCTTCTTTCATGACTGTGTCGAGTGTGGTTGGTCAAACCAGGAAATCAGTCTGTAAAAAGTCTGGGTTATATTTTTTAATTTATCTTCAAAATAACTGTAGTTAACCTAGCTTTTTGCTAAAAAAAACTTTTTGTTGCCCCATTCAGTGCAATTATTTCTAACAATGTCATTGCGATCTGATTTCTCAACAATTACTTTGGAGAGTACAAAGCTACCATAACTGAGAGAGCTGATGGCCTGAGCTGCATAAAGTTCTAATAAACCATAGTTTTCCAGTATCGGGAGCGTGTTGGGAGCAATACATATTCAGACAGGAAGAGCTGCCTAACAGGCAAAACACAGGACAAAGACAACCTCCTGCTCAGCACAGTAGATTGAGAGAAGAGCATGTTGTGTTAATATATCTGTAAAGCCATGAAATTCTGATGTAATGGCTGGCCATAATTTCACTACTCAGATAACACTGTGTTGTTTTGTTTATTTATTCTTGTATTGGGGAATAATGCAACATCTAAGGCTAATTAACTGACAGCTAAAATTCAGATGAAGTCAGTTAAATGGCAAATGTGACTGATAACAAGAAAAGAATATGTTCACCTGCAACTATTTAATACAGACTTTGTCATTACTTAACCTAAAGGTGAAATGATTGTGAAATAAAATACATTTTTGTTATGCTGTGTTTTTGTTTTTCATATCATATACTTATTCAATTTATGTTGAGATTCAATTCAGCCTCGTGTTTGGGAATGCAAAGTATTGTAATTATAAATTAAAGATGATGCTGTAAGGCGCAAAAATCAGATTTGTGGTAATGTGTGATTTACTTGAAATAAATGGCAGAATTTCTGACTGTTTAACACTGTTTTATCCTCCTGGTTCTGAAGGAGATGACTGTCTCAACTGGAGAGCGATTCATTCTTTCAATCTTTCCCCACCATCACTACACTGCTGTCCACCTACACTGCCGAATGCAACAAGCTTACCACCAGTTCTTGGGGAGCTGTCAAACATCTTCATTGAGAATGTAGAGGAATCGGTTACTGAAGCAGACACAAAGGAAAGGTTTTGAGAGAGTACCTCAGCTGCAACTAACACTTATTTTCAATATGTTTTTATCTGTCAGTTATTTTCTCAATTAATGTATTAGTTGTTGTGTATAAAAAATGTTTGCAGAAAATCTTCACATTTAAAGAAGCTGAAATCAGAGAATCTTTACTTTTCTTCTGAAATAGGGTTCAAACTGATTAATCAATTATCAAAATAGTTGGTGATTAAACTGAATCACTCACACAACTAATTAATTATTCCTTTCAGCTCTAGTACAGCTCTCTGCATTAAAAAGACAACCTGATTGCAAAGCATATCCTGGAATGTACTGAAAACACAGTTTGGTTTCACTTCAGGTAACATTCCCCTCAAGGGTGAGTCAGTTTTTGATTAAGCTGCAGGTCACTGCCTAATGCAAAGCGTGCGTCATGATCAGACTGAGGACTGCTGGTGGAAACTTTGACTCGAGAGAAGTTTGAAGTCAGAACGTTCACAGCTGAAGGCAACTCACATGTCAACGTGCACACTTTTATTCACACTTTTATTCACTTATTTATTTACTATCTCGTTTCTAGACACAACGCAAACACACACAAGAGGCATGATATACCAACTCCTCATGTCTTATTGTAATACCACGCACTATCGTTTGCTAAAGTCTGTCCATTCATCTGCTGTGTGTGTGTGTGTGTGTGTGTGTGTGTGTATTTACTCATGTTACGTTTGCTTCCCTGTATTTGCTGTACGAGGCTTACATGACTCCTGTGGCCAACGTTTCATGAGTCATAATTATAACCTCCGATCCAATCTGGCATACAGGCTTTCAGTAATGTGGAAATGTTAAAATAAAAACAAGCTTTGTAAATGCCTTAAAGGTGAAAATATTAACAGCAGTGAAGGAGGGCCTTATCTGTATGCTGTTGACTCATCTGTTTATTTATACAACAGCTCAGATTGTAAAGACTGAGGATGTCTGTTCCCGCTTATAGCAACAACTCTACATATTTAATCGCGATCGTCTCTTTTCGCACAGCCGCCAGTAAGCTGTGTGTGTGTGTGTGTGTGTGTGTGTGTGTGTGTGACTGAAAGAATAGGGGCAAATGGTTTCATAGCTCCACATCAGTTCAGATCACAGAATCCAACAGGGGTGCTAAATAGTAATAGGAGTTTTGTTTGGAGGGTAAACAAAAATTGGCAGAGGCAGAGAAAGCAAAAATAATCACAACAAAAAAAAGAAATGGAAATCTTGTTTCTGGCATTTTCAGGATTTTTTTTTTTTTTCCCACTTTTTGTTATGAGCTACAGTAGTTTGTTAAGCCCACAGAAACACCTGAGGCACGGGATGGAATTTCAGTCAGAAGCGAAGTGGAGGGCATGGGAGCTGGTGATACGTGTTTGACTGTAATTGGTTTTGTTACAGACAGGGCTAAGTGGTGTGGGTGTTACATCGAGCTGTGCAGTTGTGGAACAGTCAGGACACTGACTCATGGACAGCCCAGACAAATACACTTATTTTTATTCCTTTTCCAGGATCACAGTTGTGTGGGATTAAAAGACAATTTTATATGTTTTATTGCCTTCGATTCTCCGTCAATGGTAATCATATTCTGAATCTGTAGTGGAGGGAGCAGGTGTGTTGAGATATGAGTCCTCGCAGCAAGTAGATACATCTGAACTGTTCCCTGGCGCTTTTTGTTTTTAAGCTGCCCGAAGACTCCCTTCTTTCCATGCTAATTACATTTTAAAGCAATAATCTAAAATTGAAAAGACAAACGTGATGGGATACAACCTAAAGCCTGTTTGTACGGGTTTGGATTCAATACGAGACAAAGCCTCTTCCGTCTATTTTTTTCTCCTACAGTGAGTGACAAAATGCTGCATTAAAGGCAGCTGGTAAAACAAGCAATAAAATGCGTTGCACCACGGATGACACTGTGCAGAATGATACAATAACGCTCGGAGGAGGCAGGCTGCTCAGGGACTCAAACAGAGATTTCCTCAATATGAACAATTGTTGGTTCTCAAACATTTTCCAACATCTTTCAACCTCACTGTCCGAACTGGAATGCCAAAATCCCTCCTTTTCTTCCATATTGTGCTTTTAATCACAGGTAATGGGGGGACATTCTAATCAAGTCCATCAGAAGATGTGCTGCAAAAGGAAGCACAACTGCGAGTAAGAAGAGCTGGACTCAGGTGCAGGACATGTTTGACATTGTCGCAATGACGTGAAGGCAACGACTGACAGTGCTCACCTTTTGTGTTGTAGACACATTAATAAAACATCTGCATCTGTTTATGTGCAGCACAGGCCTGCGCCATTTGAAGTTTGATTTTTTTGTTTTTTTTTTCCTTCCTACCATCTCGGTGCCATTATAAAATCCAGGTGTGATGACTGACAGCGAAACAATCATTTTAAAGCAGAAAACACTTAGTGGATTTAATGATGAATCAGTCGTCATAGAAATAATCTACAACAGTTTGATCCGTGCTGGTGTTGTTTTTTCTAAAAGGTAACCGGCCTTGCAGTACTGTGGCGCTTTTTCAGTCTGCTGACTGTCAAAGCACTTCACAACACTTGTCACCTTCATACATTCACACACACATTCTTACATTGATGGCGGAGGCTGCCATGCAAGGTGCAATTAGGGGTTCAGTATCTTGCTCAAAGATCCTCTGACATGCAGCTGGAGGGAGTCGGGAATATTATGTTTGCAAAAATGCAAAACATTCTCTGATTCTACAAACTGTAATGTGAGGATTCGCTCTCCTTTATTTTACTGTTACCTGATTATATTTGGATTTTAGATCGCTGGATGGAAAAGAACTATGAAGCATCACAGTGGGCTTCACTATTCTTTACATTTCAGTCTAAATAATTAATTGAGAAATTGAGAAAACAATCATAAAATTCAGAGAAAACGTCATTAAATTCATCATAATCAAATTATTAGTTGAAGGCTGCAATATTTTTCACAACCTTACCTTTCTTTCTTTGACCTAACCTTTTCTTTTTTTTCCCACAAAACCATTTGTTTTTAAGCTATTAAAAGTAATCACCATTCTCAAACATTACACCTGAGATGCAGGCTACAGGCAAAAATCTGTCATCCAGACAATCCATATTAGTTTTTTGATCAGAACTGCCTCCTGTAACCTGCTCAGTGTAACACACAGTACACATGTGGAGCCAAGAGAGTACTGAGGTGTGACACCCGCCTCTAGTGCAGCTTCTGCTGTTCATCTGATTATGTCAAACAAAGAGCAAACAAACATTTTAGACAGCTTATTATCGGCTCTGGTCTAAAGCTCCTGTTATACAGCAACTTCACTGATCTGATCTCCTCATTCCTGCCTTTACATGAAAGGATTGAAAGCCGGCGAAGAAAGAGAGGCCACCTCGGCTCCAAAGTTTGCGGGCGTTCCAAGGCTTGTGGCTCAGGAAACCCGGCTTCAGAAAGGGGAAGGAAGATGGCTGGGATTGTTTAACCTGTCCCCAGAAACCTACTTGAAAATCCTGCCCTCTGGTCAGAGATGCTCCCTGCTCAACTTGAACAGCTTTAACCCGACATCAATTCAGCTGCTCAGACTGAAGAAGCTCCTGAGATTAAGCCCATCGCTCTTTCACACACTCCTCTACCGGTGGGCATTCTCCCCCTCTCCAAACTTAAAAGAAAAACAACACTGGCCAGATCAAAAGTGTGTGTGAATTTTGAGTCCTCACTTCAACTTGTGATCATCTAGAATCTCTAAAGAATTGGAACAAAGCACTGACCACTGTCTTGTGATTCCCGTGATGCTGTTCTGCACTACAGCTCAATATTACACATTATAATTATACTTAATACCCAAGTGATCCATCTTTGTCTTTGAAAACACAAATGTGGGAAAAGGTATGGTGAAAGACAGCAGCTTCATCCCATAATATCCCATTTGGGGGGTGACAATTTAATTAAAGTCTCCTTCTCTCTCTCTCTCTCTCTCTCTCACACACACACACACACACACACACACACACACACACACACACACACACACACATCTTAAACGCAGCAGAGGTTTGCCTCCTCGCTCTCGGGGCTGCTGTGTGCGCACCTGACGGCCAACACACTCGCACGTCTCCCTCCTCTGTCGGTTCGCGCTTATACGGCCGGTGGTGCTCAAAGTGCATATAGTAAAGGACTTACACTGCTGTTCTGGCCGGACCAGTGCACCATAGCCTGGTTGTGAGATGAATCCCCGGTCAAAGCGAACGTTGAACTGTTAAGTTTTAGCTCCTCCTGCCTTGGACCGGCGGCTCTCCTCTCGTCTCCGCTCCAGCGCAATTCAGAGCGCATCACTCTGCGCCCGGCCGCCGGGATCGTGCCCACTCCCGGGTCCTGACTCTGGGCCGAGCCGGCGGGTCTGGATTCATCATCATTACTGCTCCTTTTGGCGCGCTTTGCGTACCGGGTGGCGGAGGGTCCACCTGCGCCGTCGCGGGTCTTCCGCTGGCCATTCGTTTTGACGCGAGAAACTTTTACCTTCGCAAACTCGCTCTCACTAAATTCGCCCTTTGCGTGCAGCCGGCTGTCTGTATTCCTTTTCAGCCTCGGCTCCGTGCATCCTGCGCGCTCTGGACCGCGTTCAGCGGAGCCTCCTGCGCAACGGAGCCTCCGACTTTCGGCACTCGCGGCCCCGGATCTCCCCGGCCCGTCTCCGTATCCAAAAACTTCTCCCCTTAATTCCGTGGCAGCTTCGCGAAATTTAAAATTCGGCAGTAATTCCCGTGCACCCCACTTATTTCCCAGGTGGCACGACCTGCAAGTTATCTCAGCTTGAGCGGCGTGGGAGAGGAAAAGCATGTTGAAAAGCAGAAACCAAAGCGCACGGTGCCACTTCGGACAAGATATGACCTCCCTCTCCATTGCTGGCGGGCAGATTTGGTGTGCTGTGGATGCGAGAAGAGGTCCTGTTCCGCACTCTTCTCTTTTGTCTTCTCGGGGACTGAACTGACACTCGTCGACGGAGGAGGAGGAGGAGGAACTGCGGCGCAAGTTGTGGCGTTGCTCAAATGCGGTGTTGTAAAAAAAAAAAGTGCGGCTCAGTCTAAGTGGTCCAAGTTGACGGATTTGATCAAATCGAGCCCCGCACGCACGGAGGGAGGAGCCTCGGATCCAGACTGAGATAATGTTGGACCGTCTAACTTCGTATTGTTATTTCACACCATATGGTCGGCTATAATTAAAGCAGTCGGTGAAACACTCATTTTGTTCTACTGCTCTTTCATTTCTCCTCGCAGCCACATGCTCTGAGCGTCTATCCCTGGCAGTTTGTCTCCTAATGCAGATTATCAGCAGCTTCCTTCAGGGGAAAGAAATTGCTTAATTTAGCAAATGAAAGGGAATACTTTTCTTTTTTTCTTTTTCTTTTTCTTTTTTTTTTTGGTCTATGATGAACCTGTTTAGATTCAATCCTTTCTGGTCTCAACAGGGGTTTCTGCTAATTGGAACGTATATATGCGTTCCAGTTGAGTGCAGTGTGTCAGGGATGGAAGCTTCTATGATTTATTAAAAAAAAAGCAATAAAAAATTCAACAGCTAACATAGGAACATGAGATTTTTTTCTTCTACTTTTTCTTCCCCCAGCTCTTCCCTCTCTGCATGCATTTTGCAACCGATCTTGCATCCCTGCAGGATTAGACAATGCCTCAGTATTTATTGTGTATGTACCAGACCAGCTGGGGGCGAGCCAGAGAAACACCTGTAAGGTGAGACATGCAGGGAGCATTTCCGGATGGAAACCATTAATATTTAAGCGCCTTACAAGAGAGAGACATCGTGTTTTGAGTTTGTAATTCGGTCCCCAACATGCGAGCCTGAGTATCTCCGGTGACAGGGACGCAACGGAGCAGCGAGGTTGGAAGTTCTCTCGCTGCTCTCTGCTGTCTAATGACTGGGGGTTATGGTGATTGCTGATGAGCACTTAGTAGTACAAAGGGACATACAAATGGCCACATACTACCCCAACAGCTGGCTGCTTTCTAGCTCACAGCCGAGGATGCCGCCATGAGGGAATCAAATGGGCAGATTGTGCATGGAGAGGTGATTCATTTTACCAGCAGGAGAAAATAACCACGTGCAACGGCAACGATTAACGGCAAAAAGATTACAGCATTACAGAGTTCCACATACTGTTGGAACCTGCCTCCTCCCAACACATGTTGCATCGAGTGTGTTCAAAATAAACACATCAGTTTTAAGACAGTCGTATGCCGACCCATCTGTGGTGATTACTGCTCAATGCTGCTCATTCCGCCACACTTATTCTCCTTCTGTTGTTAGGATGTGTGACTGTTTCCTGAGGATCAATCTACGCAATAACCTTTCTATCTCCTAATCAATCAGAGGGTAATTTAATCGCATGCATGTTTTCAAACATGCCTAATGGGTTGAGACTGTATGAGCTGAATGAAAATGAGTTTATAACTGAAAAGATACTCATTTTGTTTAATTAGCGGCAGTTCTACGGACCCTCACATTCACCGTAGTACTCAGAATAACAGCCTACTCAGAATAAAAGTGTCTCATGTAATTCCCTCGGAAGATCCAACCTCTTCTGATCCAATTCTGGCCCGATTTGAATTATCAGTCAGATCAGGGACGGTGACAATCCCTTCGATAGGAAAATAATAACGCCTAATAACCATGTGAACACTGAATCCGATTGTTTCTTTCTGGTTGGAATACATGCCGTATAGTCCCTCTGTGCATGCTCTTGTAACATTTGGCTGTCAGGAGGGACAGAAATATGATGGAAGTTTTTTTTTTTTTTTTTTTTTTTATTGTATAAGTTAAGGATTGTTAAACCCCTTCATAGTCAAAAGGCTCAACAGAACATATTTTTTTTTACACAAGTGTTTGAAAATTTAAATAAAATTGAACCAGAAAGAAAACCTGACTTTGGCCCATCTTGTCAGTTGTATTGGCAGGATGGGTCAGAGCAAAAAAAAAAAGGGAAAAGTTTAAGTTACAGCGTTACCCAACACTCAGGCTGTATTTTTTTTCATTCTATGAAGTAACTGCCCAACCTCCTCCCAACACAGACTTTCTGGCATTTAATGCATTCGTTGTTCTTTTCTTGCCTACGCAAGGTAGACCGACGCGCCGACACACTGATCACAGCTGGATTGGCAGATCAATTGCTCGCTCTGGCATGACAGTGGGCTGGTTTGTGTCCACCTGATGAATGTCCAATATTCACTCTGTTGGCTGTGTTCTTAAACTGCTAACTCTTGAGAAAAAAAAATGTTGTACTTTTTGTAATTCAGCTCCTAAATGCTCGATTATGTTCATTAACTAGAGAATAACTACATCTGTCTGCTGGGCAGTAAGTGTGCAGTGGATTTTGAAAACAGCTGCCGACAACAGCCAAAAAGCGGTGGCAGTGAACCAAAACAGAGTGTGCCTTAAACGCCTTCAATCAAAAATTTCAATGAAAGGCTCCTTAACCATGTGTTTTTGTTTCCTAACCCCGACCTTGACTTTACCCAGTTTATTTGCTGTAACAACAATCTTTCCCTCCGCTCAACCAAACCTTGGTTCCTATATGCACAGACTGTAGAAAGTGAGAATTTAAGGAACTCTGGCATTGAATCTAAAATAAAACGTAAACTCCAGCAAAAATGGATGCAAGGATTGTAAAGAGACAAAGGATAGACCTAAATAAAGTGCAGAGAACGAACACCAACAGGGGCAGCAATGTGACCTGCTATCAAGTAACGCTCAGGTGATATTATTGCAGATACTGTATATTAGTATATATCTATGGTGGTACAAAACATGCAATGTAATCTAAGGTTTAAATGTGTGTGTGTGTGTGTGTGTGTGTGTGTGTGTGTGTGTGTGTGTGTGTGTGTGTATATACATATATGTATATATGATTCAGCTTTTTTTACACCCCCAGGTATTGATATCTGTATTGGTGCAAAGAAATCTTTATCTGACAAGCATTTTTCCTGCAATTCAAAAGCATGTTTTCATACAGTAGTGATAATGAATCACCATGAAACTCACATAGCAATGCAAAAAGAACTGAACTGATCTGATTTAACCTCATCTGAGGGTTATGATAGGCTGTAACTGAGACCTGTGCAGATCTCTGGTCTGCTGCCTCTAAATGCACTGCCACAGCCACACACAGTGACCTCCGAAATGTTGGCATGTTTTTTCATAATGCAAGTGAAATGACCCTTTAAATTACACTCTTAAAGTGAAGCCTGATTACACCCTCCCTTTTTTTGGGGGGGAGAGCGATCCTTGCCAGCCATGTCTGACCAGAGACGTTAAAAATGATAAGTGTTGCCTCTCCTCGCGGCACACGGCATTAAGCAGACATATTGTGTTGGATTAATGGTGCTGCAATGGACAGGGCCCATATGGCTCACAGACACTTATCAACCAGTTCTGTGGTGTGTGTGTGTGTGTGTGTGTGTGTGAGTCTCCTGCGGTAACATCCCGCATCATCTGCTGTCCCCGCCTGGACTCACCATCCATTCACAGGGAATCAATGCCCTGCCAATAACAGAAATTGATTTTTGAGGATGTTGCAAAAAGCAATATGCAGGCCTAAGTTGTCTGATTTGTGCCCCCTCGGATTATGAATTTACAACAAGGTGTTAAGATTCAGAAGTTACACTAAAATGTCACAGATGCAATAGTGAGGACAGAATATATACCCCCTGGCTTCACTGAAATGTAACTTAGTCAAGGGAGCTTGGTTGAAAGCCTTTGCAGAGGCAGGTGGAACACATGTTTACTGACATCTTTAAAATGTGTGTAGCTTGCCTGGCCATTGAGAAAAAACACTGTATTTGAAATTGCATACTAACATACTGCCTACAACAACAACTCAATCAGTACATACTGCCTACTGCCTTCTGAACAATCGTTAAGTATGCTGTTACTAGCAGATCGTTCACCTGGTGATGCATATTGTGGGTGGTGCGAGATTGATTAAAAAAGAAAAATAACAATAGAAAAGAATTAAGCTAAAATATCTATGAAGATAAACGAGGCGTGCAAATGAAAAGAGTTGGAGAAGGTCTCTGGCAATGTCCTGTACCTTATATTATCAAGTTTACCTAAAGCAGTGCTAAGCTTCAGAGGCACAATATGTTAGAATTGGCCACTCAGTTAACTCTTACAACAAATACAGGGTACCATATCACCAAAGTAACCGCTAACTGCTGCTTACTATAGCTGTCACTAACTAGTAAGCTCCGAACCCTGGGGGACAGTTGGTTTTGTTTACTGTTGGACTGTCATCTCTTAAGGTACAAAGTGGATAAGGGTTAGCTGGTTAACATGCTAACATGAATAGATATTGCCGCAACACAATACACAGACATTTTTCATATTATGTCACTGCTGTTGATATATATATTTTTTTTTTTTCTTGGACACAAATGTAAAATGAACAGAATAAATGTGATGCAAACAGAAATGTGACCGAAGTCATCTGCTGCATCGGCTGCAGTGGCTGTGGGGTAAGAGTGGTCTGTAAGCTGAGCAGTTGGCTGGCAGTTTTGGAGCTACTCATCTCCAACAATAGCGGAGCATTCTTTCAATCAGGCATCAATTTTCTTAAACTGCACCAAATTTGAAATCGAAACAGCTGATTTACCATGCACAGATGCAGTCTGTGATGAAAAAGAAATAAAATAGAATGACATTTGAAAAAAACAAAACAAAACAACTTTCTGAACAGTAACTATACCCTCATTTTGACATCATTGTTAGTATGAAAAATTCATTAGTATGTGATTCCAAGCACAGCCAGATCTTAGGTTTAGGTTTAGGTAAACATCATCATTTAGGTTAAAATAACTGTGTTACTTCCATTTCTTCAGCGTACACTTATGAGTGTACATGTGTTATGTAAGGTTTGTTCATTACATTATATGTGTGACATCACTTTACTAAATTAGTAATTCAAAATAACTCACATAACTCAATTAACCTAGCCTTCTCCAAGATATGTCCCCATCTTTCTCCCAATGGACTTTATACTACTACTACTACTACTACTCTGCCTGACTTCCTCCTTTAGTGCCATAATAATTATGTGGCTGCTAGAAGTTGTAGTCTAACAGTAAATGTAATCATGAGTCATGATAAGCTTTCACAGTCGACCTTTATGGTAATATTTATGGACGGACATTAATAAGAGTGGACTTCCATATTGGGTGAAAAGGGTTCATGATGCTGTTACTGGGTGAGAGGGCTACTTAGCCAATAACTACAGTTTGAAACTTACAACATTTGTAACACCACTAGAGAGTTAAAGAAGACTATTTCCAGCTGTGTTTGTGGCAACAAAACCAGGTTTCAAGCAATATGCGATCTTTTCCTCGACCTAGCCAAGTGGGTTTTATGCCTAAACCTAACCAGACTAGCACAGCACAGCATTGTCACAAAAATTTAACCTAAAGAAATATAAAGTTGCAACATAAAGACACGTTTAAATACATCCATGGTTTAGAGAAATGTAAATTTATCCTGGCAATTTGGTTAAAAAGTAAGTTAAGAAGTTTCATTTTTTTTTTTTTTCCTTTTGGAGGTCATACCTTTAAAGCCAACACTTTATATTAGTTTCAGTCATTTCAGTCTGCTTTATACAACATTTTCCCCCCTCCCTTGCTTAGCTCCCAGGGCTACCCTCAGTCCAATAAAAGCTTTAGAGCATTAACACGATTTTTTTTTTTCCTGAGCCAAAAAATTCCCCTTTAAACTAGAGAGCCGGAGACAAACCAAGCCCAAATAAATGCAGAGGCAAAAGCTTGAGTTTTAAAGGTTCTAGATGAACAAGTAGGAGTTGAAAAGAGGCAGGAAGTCAGACAAAAAGAAGCCAAGGCAAGACAGAAGAGGAGGGGAGAGGGGGATTAAGTAAATGGCTCTTTTATATTCCCTGTGTTGGACTCAAATGAAAAGTTACTCCAGATAAATAAGTTTCCAAGTAACATTGGTATTCAGCCACAGCAGAGAGCAGGCGTGGGGTCAGGAGCAATCAGTTTACCGTGGGCTCATGAAGAGGGGTTCAACATCCGAGCTCAGCATCTTTCAATTTCCTGCAATTTTTTTCTGCATGTTTGTGTCTTAGCATGCCATTAATTGCAAAACTGTTCACCGATAACAATATGAGTTTGTGAAATGTAGACTGCAGCCTTCCTTCAAAAGCCAATCCTGCATGAGGCACAGAAAGAGAGCACAGCGACAGAAATAGACCAGTGGTTAGTTAGAATTCTATTTCCAATTCAAGAACTGAATTTCAAGCGGTGTCCCAAATTTGCAGAGTGTGACTGCTCTTGCTCCGCTCTGTATTGGTATTTGGTATTTGAAAAGCAGTAATTTGATTCTGCATTAAGATGGTGATGAAAGCACAAACTAATGGCAATGAGGGATCGACTGACTGAATGTGGACTGTGCTCATTAATGCTGTCATCTTGAAAAAGAGCCTTCATGATGTAAAGTAACCTTGACACTGCCAGTCTTGCTGCACAGTATGTGAGTATCCCATTAGGCCCCATTCTAGTACACCCCCTGCTCCCACCACTTAGCTAGACCCCTCTGTGTCCTGATTATTGTTGATACAGAGGAGTAGGGTGAAAAGTTTCAACACACTGTATTATGGTCCTTTCCTTACAAACAGTCATTACAACGATTCTTACTACTTTGCTGATGTCCATCAATCCATTTCTTGTCCACTTATCCAGGGTCGTGTCGCCATGCGTGCAGGCTAAGCAGGGCGTTCCAGACATCTCTTTCTCCAGCAGCGCTTTCCCGCTCCTCCTGGCGAATCCTGAGGCGTTCTTGTTCCGGATGATACATAATCCCTCTAGCGAGTTGAAGTCCAGGTCCAGGAAGCATCCTTATTCGGCGCTGGAACCTCCTCAGCTGTCTCCTTTTGACCCTAAGGATCAGAAGCTTTACTCCGAGTTCCCTCTGAATGTCTGAACTCCTCACCCCGTCTCTAAAGCTCAGCTCATCCTCTTTGATGATGCCTTGGTAGCTAACTAACTAGCTAGCAAATTTTACATCATTACTGCCTTTCTTTGATAGCCGTTACACATGAAATTTAGCAGTTGAGCTTGAAGTCTGATCGTGGGGAAAAATGCAATCTAGGTTTTTTTTTTTTTTTTTTTTTGTGAATGTACCTGAGTTAAACCTTCGTTTAAGAGCATAATTACAATGGAACAGCCACTTTCAAAATTTACCGTATTATCGTTTTCAGGCCAAACTCATTTTCGATGTGAATACTATGGGCACTTTTACGATAACATCAAAATCGCTATTTCTAAAACTCTAAGAAGGCTTGACGCAACATGACACTTTGCTCGTAGTATCACCAGGGTCTCTAAACATGAACACGAGCATTTAGAACACTGTTTGTGTACACACAGCTTACTAAAAAGAAAGTTTTTGAACAGCTCAGATTAGCAGTAGCTTGTTCCGCTAGCTGTCATCCTGCTGGTGGAGAAGTGTCGATTTCCGAATATGACATATCTTGGAGGAGAGTTAAGGTGGACCGCCACTGTCTTTCGGAAACAACGTGATGGCTCATGTGACTTTTCCAGCTTTTGATTTTAGTATTGTTTCTTATATATCTTAAATATATAAGAAACAATATATATATATATATATATATATATATATACATACGGGTTAGGGTTAGACAACGACAAAACAACAAATCATCCGTGCATTTATATGGAGCTAAGCTTTAGGAGCGGTCCACTTTAACTCACCTCCATGTTAGGTCGCATTCAGAAATTGATACTTCTCAGCTGGCAGGACGGCTGCCAGCGGAACAAGCCTCTGCTAGTGTGAGTAGTTCACAACTCTCTTTTAGCAAACAATGTTCGAGTTCATGTGTAGAGACCTTGGTGATACCACGAGCAAAGTTTCATGTTGTGTTAAGGCTTCTTAGTGTTTTAAAAATGCTCTGGATGCTATTGTAACACTGCCTGTAGCACTGCCATTGAAAATGAGTTTGACCTGAAAACGAAAATACAGTAAATCGCAAATTTTACATGAACATTTGATTCGGGTACATTCAGAAAATAAGCCTAGGTTGCATTTTGGCATGAGAGACACACTCCAGCAGTGCAGAGTAGCCCTGGAGAAGGAATGTGACTGTGACAGCCAAAAAAGTTGGCTTGTTTATGGGGGAAACAGATCATGATACATTATATTAGTACGGCTGCTGCTGGCTGTTCCTTACACAAACCAATCACAAGCAAACAACACATACTTTAACTTACACGTTATACCGTATTTATGCCTGACTCAAACTGTTAACTCATGACCCCCCCCCCCCCCCCCCCCCACACACACACACACACACACACACACACACACACACACACATTTAACACAAATATAATAGCAACAATTTGATGCTTTCTTGCAATTCACCAAATAGGCCAAAGTTGCAACAATTGTGCCTTGTTGAAATTGTCATGAACAACAGAGGGAGACGGAGGAATTTCTCAGTCTATTGAATTAGGCATTTCACTACACAGTGGCTTTATTCATACGATTTAGGAAATGTGCATATTTCACACACAAAGGCAGCTCTCACCAGCAGCATTCAGCATCTTCTGAGATTTGCATTTGCCTTCCTGGAAATGTATCCCCTTTCAACATCCTGCTGGGGTGAAATGACTCTCCCAGAAAGTGCTGGTGATTGGACATATAATCAGCTGTGCTTCTAATATTTAGAGCAGCAACTGAATCCAGCTGCTGTTTATTCAGTAGGTGTTTAGTCAGCCACAGATAAGCCATTAGCTCCTATTCATCAGACTGGCTTTTCTATTCAAGTGCTCCAGAAGAATACAGGCAGAGAGGTGGGAGCACACTTTTTTGGGTTGTCACTGTGGTTTCCTTCTAACATCTTGAGTTCTCATATCAACATCAGCCAGAAGAGGCGGAGGGGGGCAGTTTTGGAAAGCCAGGTAAAGAAGGGAGAACAAGATCCATCGTATCCCTTTAGAAAGGCCAAATGAATGACTGCTTTAAAAGCATGCCTGCAAGGGCTGAAATATTAATAGTTGCTGCTCAGGAACATTAGCAGTAGAGTAAGGCAATGATAATTATTAATGAATCTCATTGTCAGACCACCGCTCTGGATTTTCAAAGTGCCTGTGACCTTCAGAGGGAAAGCGAAGCACAGCATCGCCTTCTATCGGGAGTCAGCAGACAAGAAATTAACAATCTGTTACTATTCTCTTACTGCAGCTGGAGCTCATCTAGCTGCTTTGTTTACCTCTATGGTTGTGCTCAAGATGACTTATTACTAAACATGGAAAAACCACCTATCCATAAGATACTACAACCTTTTATACTCAATGATACTTCAGGCAGGGACATTGTTTAGAGCCACTGTAACTCCTCTGTCACAGGGAAACAGAATATGAGTAAGAATGAGGTCGTTCAAGAGAAAAAAGCTGTGTTCCACAGGCAATAAGCAGTGTGCTTGAATAGTCTGCTCTAAGAATATTTAACAAGGAAAGCATTTTCTCTGCTTTGCAGTTGGACTATGTAACTTTTTGCTGAACAGCAGCCACTGTGGCTAAAAGTTGAAATTACAAAATAGTGGCACTAAGAATTTACTATAACTAGTGCACTTCCCGTAGGTAGCATGTATTCCTATAGAAAAGTGGGAGGTTAAGTAGCTTTTTCATGGATGGCCAGATATGTTTGTGTTTGAAGGTGGGACGTCAGGGATATAATTGGCTGTTTTTGACTACTTTTGATTATAGATTATATTTCACCTTAAAAGCTATTTACCTTGCCTTGTTTGGTGTCATTATTTTCAGCACAATCTCATATGTGTGACTGTACAGTTATTTTTTTCATTTTGATATACTGTATTAACACAATGGGCCTAAAATCAGAAAATAACATACAATCAGAGTAGGAAAAAGTTAGATTTTTTACTGTGAAAACCACAAATATGTTTAATGAACCAACTGCATTAGTTATAATATGAATATAAATAGTTGTTTGCTAAATTTGTGCATAAGTTTTTGAAAAGTTATATGTAACTATTTACATTTAAATGCAGGCAGTGCCTCAGGCTCAGGGCTCCTCACCTCATTCCTGCCTGTTCCACATTCAGCAGTCTCCTCCTTGTTTTGACTCACAACACAAAAAAAAAGAAATACCAAGACTCTCTGGAGCCAGTTGCTTTAAAGCTGTCTAGTCAAATGTTCACCGGGGCTGTGTGAAGCCCTTGTGTTGTGCTGTAAGCCAGTTGTTAGTTTATGTCAGCGGGCTCCATTTCTAAACTAATGGTAGCTACTATTGCTTTCTGTTCTGACTGGAGAGGGGCACTCATAAAGTTACATTGTTTGGATTGTTGCAGGAAATCAAGTAGAGTCCATCACAAAAGAAGCTACAGTCCAGCAGCATTAAACTACTTCAACAAATCCTCTGCAGGTTTGCAAGCATCAGAGAGAAGTGGGGAAGCATATTTCATGTTACGTTACAATCTGCTCACATATGGTCAATAAAAAGGTTGATGAATGAAAATTGCAACAAATTGTTTCAGAGCCCCTTTAATAATTCATCAAATGAATTTATGTAAGGTGCAGGCATGGAACTAGTACTTGTGTATTTCAAGTAAGAGTAAAAAAAAAATCCATGCATAAATATGTGATTATCTAGAGGTAAAGCCATTAATGATATATGATACTACTGTGAAATTAAAGAGCACTTTTAGGCTACAAAATAATTTGCATTACATTCAACATACAGTCCCCTCCAGTCCAAAACTAGCAAGACCAATTCCTTTATTTTTAGTGTAAACTGAAAATATTTGAGTTTGACACCAAATGATGCATATGAGACAAGAGTTCTGTATGTGAGGCTCATAGATTCTCGGACAAAGTTTTATGGACTGGTGCGACAAAGTTTAACCAAGATGATGGAAAAGGCTAATGTGTGGAGAAAGAAAGGATCTCCTCATGTTCCCAAACACACAAACTCATCCGTGAAACACGGTGGAGCTAATATCATGGCTTGGGCTTGCATGGCTTACTCTGGGATGGGCTCATTGATCTTCACTGATGATATAACACCTGATGGCAGCAGCAGAATGAGCTCAGAAACATACTGACTGCCAATCTAAAAAGAGATGCAACCAAACTGATTGGGAGATCCTTCATCATGCAGCAAGACAACAACCCAAAACACACTGCCAAAACAACCAAGGAGTTCATCAGGGTAAAGAAGTGGATGGTTTTAGACTGGCCAAGTTAATCTCCACACTTAAACCCTACTGACCACTTCCTCAGTGTAGCCTGGCTTAATCAGAAAAGAGCTCATTTAAATAGCCATAAATAGCCTTGCTGTCCCACTGTAGCCAGTCCACTCAGAATGTCTACCCCACTGTAAGCAGTTCACTCAGCCTGCCTGTCCCACTGTAAAGTCAACACATCCTCACCTGCCCAGTCTGCCTCTGTGTCCCACTGTCACCAGTCCACAATATAACCAGTCCAATCAGCCTCTCAGAACACAGATGAAAGTAGAGAATAATTAGACAATGGCTACAATAGTGTAATGGCTGTGACTCTCAATAAATGCTAATGTTGCATAACTGTTTGTATTGGATGTGTAAATATTCTGCTGTTTGCGGCTGTGTTCCCCATGCAGTGATATTTCAATCATTGTGTTTTTACAGCTTGTTGTCTATCTCAGTTGCAAGACAAACAGTCCATGCAGGTTTAAAGGGATAGTTTGTGTTTTTTGAAGTGGGGTCATATAAAGTACATATCTACAGTCGATCTGTTCCTTACCATAATCACTGATCAGCGCAGCCTCAGTTTGGAGAAGTAGAGAGCCGCTCCAGCCCAGACGCTCAGCTTTGTACTGCAGTGAACGGGGTTCAGAGAAAAAGCAAAATTCAACCACCTAAAACAAGGCTCACCTAAAAACATCTATAACAGTTCAAGTGTACATTATATAGAGCAGTGGTTGTACCCCCTGAGCCTTTTTGTCATACCATGAGTACCCCCTCACTCATGAGTGTTGATGATTCTCCAAAAGTGGTCATATGAAACGTTACACAACTGATTATTAAATGAAAATCATTTTATTTCATCTCCTTAATTTGAACAATTAATTATCCTGCATTTTCTTTTTCTTCTTCTTTTTTTTTTTTTTTTTTTTTTTTTTAAATAAATAATAAGTAATATGTGAATATGTGATATGAACTGATTGTGGCCCTACGCAGTTGCCTAATGCGTAGGGATACGGAGGTTCTGCGGTCTGTGTCTGAAATTGTTAAGTTTTGTTTTGATCGAAAGTAAACAGTTGAGTGCATAAACCTCTTGTCTTGCAACTGGGCCTCACACAGTATTCAGATCACCAGCTGCGTTAATGCGTAGGGATGCAGAGGTTCTACGGTTGAGAAAATGTAGTGCCAAAAGAAAGGGCGGTCTGACTGCGAAGACATTACAGGGGGTATGTGGAAATATTTATTAATTTATTTCCAAGATGGTAAGTAATATTCTCAGTCATTTCATTAGCCCATTAATAAAATGGTATGTGTGTGCCACAATTAGTTCATATCACATATTAACATATTACGGTATTTATTTTTATGTTTAATTTGAGTTTAAAAGAATATATAAATAATCAAATGTTCAAAATAAGGAGATGAAATAAAATGATGTCATGATCGGTGATTATGGTAGGGAACAGACCGACTATAGATATGTACTTTATATGACCCCACTTCAAAAAACACAAACTATCCCTTTAAAGGATATGGATGATTTTTTATATTTTTCATATTGCCAACAGATCCAAGAAAGAAACCAAAACCAGCAGTGCACTAATCATCTCTTAATAATTTATAATTTACCTTTGTTTGTCTTTGATCCCAGCTCTAAGTCCGCTGGTTTCCGCTGTAGCTGCAGTGGTACAACTGGTGAGAGTCCCAAGGAGGCCAAGGAAAACTGTGATTTTTTTCTTCTTTCAAAACTGTACAGTACGAAGTCTAGCTTCACGACTGAACTCCCCTCTTTCCTTTGGCAAAATACTGATTATGATTTATGATATTATGTATATTTTCATTAGAACATATCTTTATTTATTTAGTATATACAGTTGGTTCATAACTGATTAATTCTTTCCTGAGGTTGAAAATGCACACCTGCTGCTTACATGCACCTCCATGCTAGTGAGAATATTTGTAATTGACCTCACATCTGAGCAGAGCCACCAGCCTGAGAGGATAATTATGAGAAGAGTTGTGCTAATGATGTCTTTAAGTTTCAGTGCCCTTCGCCACCCAGTCAACTTTGACCCGGGGAACAGTCTGTAATGGTATGATTGTGAAAAGTTCAATTAAGCTGTAATTTCAGACAAAGACTGCAGAATAATTGCAGGATGGTGGGTGGTGTTGTGGTTCAGTTTGAGCATGCCTAATAAGCAGTCTGTCTCACTTCTCACCAGTTATTAGCATCTGCTCCCTGATGTGAGATGTCGCTGAATAATGACAAGGAGACGCAACAGAATCCTACTGTTGAAAAATAATGAAGATATGCATTTAATTGGTTAATTTATTCTTTATTTTTTAATTTTGTTTAATCCCAAGTGTCTATTCAAAACACACAGAAACCACATACATTTTATGACCTAGAAACTGGAGGGCTGGATGTTTATTGACATTTACACAATAATAAGTATAGTTGCTTCTATAATAAGTATCACTGCTAAACAGCTCAGACACCCTTGTTACCCTTGTTTAACATTCGAGACATGTTCAGAAAATTCTCAACATCTTCTATCTCTGCTGTATGTGATATATTGGCAACAATTACTGGGGGTATGGTCTATATATTTGGACACATCTATTCAATCAAAGGGCATGTGCTCCTTAGTGAACTCACTTAGAGAGCAGTGAAAAAAAATGAAGAAAAAAATAGGATTCGGTGAAGTTGAACCAATTGTTTTCAATCACTGAAATGGCACAAGCCATTACTGCTCTGAAACCAAATGGGAAAAAAAAAAACCACTCCAAAAACTGGTGACAGTTACTGCAGCACATCATCCTTCAGCCGAGTCAAATAAATAACGGGCTTGTTTCTGAGGGGGGTTCACAGTAAACTATGGCCAGGATGGCCGTGTGTACAATTTGCTGAGTAATTGAGTCCACCTTGCATATTTATGACTAAATAGACACCCTGTCGGCCCCTGGATTCATTGGGAAGAGTTGTGGTTTTGGCGGCGGCTCAGCTTAGCAATCTATGGCTTTATAAAAGGGCTTTAGCGAGCGAAACAGTCAATCTGTCACTCCTATTAGAAAGGAATATATCAGGAAACTGGCTGCATGGTCAACAGATCATGTTTCTGTGGACAAGAGCTTTAAACAGTCCATGAAAAGGAAGTGATCACCATAAGCCAAATACCACAGCAGGAATAGATCAGCGCTGTGAAGAGTGTATTGAAGAGGCAGTGCCCATTCATAAAATACAGCAGAATACAAATTAGCGATACATGCAAGAGATATTTTTCATTCATGTGCTTAATTTAAATAATTCTAAAACCACAGCCAGACCAAACATCTGGCTGTCTTGGGTGCTGAACATGGTTATTACAAAGAAAGCTCTTGTTTTCTTATCATCTTGTGGTCCAGTGACGCACAAAAGGATGTGTCCTCTGTGTTAGGAGCATTGCCAATAGTTATAACAACAGAGAGGCACTATATTTCATAATTCTTAAAATCCTCCCAGTCATCACTGCTCTTTTTTAATACATTTACAATGCAAGTGTTTATTAATCAACATAGTGACTCGCTTACCATGACCAACCCACCCAGTACGCAATTTTCTCACCTCTTGTTCCAATAAATGTGTTTCCTTACGAAATCCTACATAAAAGCGCTTTGACTTTAGGTATGCCAGACCTTTTCTTCTTTTGATAGATGAATGTAATCCCTTTATATTTAGGCTGAGATAATGCAAGCCTTTGTTATGTCTTTGCATAGTTTTCTTATGAACTGGAATGTTTTTTTTGTTTTTTTTTTTCTAAATCTACTATGTCAAAAACTGAAGTACACACAACATACAAGAAAACACATTAAAAAATATAAAACAGGAACTATGTTCTGTGACTCATAGAGAAAAGCTTTGTCAAGAAATAAAACCATTATGGCAAAAGCTTAAAAGCGAATAGAGTGACAGCCAGAGTCGCAGGTGGATCAACTGCAGGCGCCCTAGTGCTGTCAAATAAAGGTCCAAGCCACTTTCTACGTCGGAGAGTTGTGTGCTTATAGCGGTCAGTTTGGACTCTGTGGATGCGGTGGCTCTGTGCATTATCTCCAGCTTCTTGTTGTGCCTGCTTGATCTTTCTGAGAGAAATGATAATGCCACGAACACTGCATAAAACACATCGCACCTATGCACACACATATTTCACAGAAAAAATAGTCTAATCAAAATGTTGACAATGCTGACAAAATGAGACATTGCAAACGAAACATTGTTTATAGAGAATGTCACACGCAATGTTTTAGGTTTATCATGGTCATGAAAGCCAAATGAATATGCACATGTGCCACTGATATAAATGAAAAAAAAAACCCTATCCAAGCAGGACTGTTCTGGTGGAGAGTTGATAGAGAAAATCCATTGTTTGTTCCATTACAGCAGAAGTCATTCAAATGATATGGTGGCTATCAGGCTTTTAAACAGCCTGGATATGACACCAGGGCAGTCAGGTTCACATGACAGCAGTAACTGACCCTACAGTGTAAACATGCAGCACAGAGATGCAGGGAGCTGTCTGTACCCTGGAGACATTGTTAACTTGATGGCATTTCCAACTCCTGGCTCAGTGTCTTGATCAGAGTAAGAAGTGTAGTGTCCACTAAGTTTTCTGTCGATGGCACAGCGACGTAAAAAAAACAATGAAAGGTCATTGGCTAATTAGATAACTCAGTATTGATAATCACTTGTTACGCTGATTGAACTTGTGTTAATAACAATGACATGGCACACAGTTATACCTAAGATTTAGTGAGACATTAAAGACTTCCAGGTGTGTTTCTTATAGTCTGCAATTGTATTTCTAAATATGTAATCTATGAAATATTCAATTTCTTCAAGTGTTATAATATGAGATAATGTAAGTTAAAGGTCCCCGTTAATTCAAGTGTGCAAAGACATAAGAATCAATAAGCACACATTTTGAATTAGAATGGAGAAGAGGGATATTTGTATTCATACAAACGTGTGCAATGCAAATGTTCAATTACATTCAATTACAGTTACAGTAATTACAGTTAGTTACTTACCAGCTCAGAAACCCTGAATGAATAAGTGATCATCTTCACATGCATTAATAGACAGTGATATGTCTTCAGTAGCTGACATACTATCAAGCTGGACTGTGGTCATTGAATACACATACATGGTCTAACTATCTGAGCAGTGTTTATGGTTTTGTAAAAGCCTGTGGGAAAGTGGACAGTTGATATGTAGCTCAGTGGAGTTCTGATAAGAGAACATCTAGCTAACTTCTGCACTGTGCAGTCACCATAGTTTCCTCTGGCATATAATCACTGATCCTCCATGTCAGTACAGTGGAAGACTCTGAAAATACTCCCGACCTTAGAAAGCACAATAGAAATGTTTCTTTGTTTTCTTTTGTATGTGCTGTACATATGACCATGAACAATGTCTCCATTCACAGTATTCCTTTTGTGGTAAGGATATATCACAGAGTTTGTGGGAACATCCCTCACTGTCTAGAGAGCAGCTTGGTCACCAACAGATATTAATCTTGGTGGACGAAGGGCAAATCTTCTTCACACAATGCTTTTCCGTTCTCATTTCATTACCAAAATCTTTAACTTCTGCTGGTGCATTTGCTGGGAATCGCTTTTCTAAACAGGGAAAAGCATGGGGTAAAGCCACTCATCTGCATATTCGTGGTGGTACAGCTTGAATACTTCTTACTTGTTTATGAGACATCCATTGAAATCGTCAAAGATAAAGGCTGAGTGAGCCCACAATGGGCCCAAAGGCACAACGCTTTGTCTTGAATGCAGAAGTGAATGAACACTGAGTGTCATGTGCCCTTCCTCGTACAGTGACTGCACACCTTCAACAAAGTACAAGTCTGTTCTGTATCTAATTCAGACCCCAACAGTATGCTTAAGCCTTCTATCAGTAATGCCCAATACAAGTGTTAGTCTTGTGGCAGTATGCCTTTCAGAACTGGCAAGTTATATTACAGATGCCCTTTATGCCCAATATAGTCTTCCCTTCTCTTTAAGCAATTTGTCCAATTTTACTGTGGTGTTGTGATTTCTGTCACTTGGTTTTTTCATCTGACATGTGTAAACTTGAGTTTCCTTGTCCCTCCTTGTTTGCACCCCAGGGTGAAGGCAGACTCCACAGCCATATTCACCATTAAATTGCTTAAAGTTCTGTAGTCATGGCCTTGCCACGGCACCACACACGCAGCACAGTGGGTGCACCTTCACATGTCTCCATGACTTATCAATAAGATGCTGCCACTAAAACCTGCTTGTGAAAGATATAGTGATATTATTCCTCCTCAAATGGTTTGAAGTAGCAGGTCATGTCTGGCTTTTTGGATCCAAACCACAAAGCACAACACAGTATTGGCCAAATACTACCTTTTGAGGGCTGAAAGACTACTACTCCATCATAATCTTCAATCTTCTCACTGTTTCATTTAAAGCTCTTATACAAGGTGCCATCACATATGCCATTCATCACATGCCTCCTACTGTCATTCGCACAAAAACAGAGATCAGACAGATGTATACCCTGATTTTCAAGAATATTTTTTACAGTTGATCCTTTAATGTAATACTGATAAAGAAATATCTTTCATGTAATCTAGCTTTTACTGTTATGGATGAGGAACATGACACACATGTAAGTGTAGCACCCCACTACCCTGTACAAAACACCTAAGTGACTATGATTAGCTTTTGACTTGAATGATGGGGTGTTTTGGATTTGGTTTTGTTTAAGGTTGCTACCATGAAGGTTTACCTGTTTTGGGTGATAATTAAAATACCTTAATGATACACACATACATAGTCAAACTTACCAGTAAAATATGTTCACCTTAAAAATGTCCTATTTGAAATAACTGACCCAACAACTTTCTTGAATTAGCATATATAATAGTTTACTAGTTTTCACTGAAACACAAATAATATTGACCTGTTTTCTAGGAATAATAAAAAACACAAATAGTACAATGACACAAAATATACGTCTGAAATAAAGTGTTAGCTTATTAAATTACGTATTAAATACAAATACTTTTGAGAAAAGTAGAAACTAGTTATCTTAAAGAGTAAGGAAAATAACTTGGCATAGATCAAAATATCTTACCACTAATTATTAGCTTATTTCTTCAAGCAAAACTCATTATTGTTCCCTTTTCTCTCCGTTCAACAGGTTTTTAAGACTGCATTCAGTTATTCAAATACCTTCAAAATACTGCCATACTTGCAAAATACATTCAAACACTTAATTAGATTATACATACAAAGTGGGCCCACACACACACAACCTGTAAAACCTGGTGGCAGGCCTGTGCGTTGCTTGGGGACGATGCGGCCGATAAACTCCTCTTCCTCATCGCAGTAAAAGCACAATTTAGCACACATTTATCTTCAGCCCCGAAGAAACAGTTCAACAAGAGATGAGAGATGAAACCAAATGGTGGCGGCGGCGAAGTCCTTTTTTCAATTTCTTTATTTATTATCTGTATTTAAAATCTATGTATAAAAATAAAACAAAACAAAAAAACTGCTGTCAATTTTGCACTATATCATGTAAATATGTATATATGTCTATTTCTTCCCTTTTTAATTCTATTGCTTATTTTTGCTATTGTTCCTGTTCTTGTAATATGTTTCTGTTTTTGTAATATTCTGTCGCTGCTGTGACAAACAAATTTCCCAGTCTGCGGGACATGAAAGCATTTCTGATTCTGATTCTGATTCTGATTTGGGTCCTAGTTGGAAACAGCAAAGAGTCCAAGAGCAGCTTGACGTCTTCTGCTCCAGAAACTCGCCAACGTTAGCTCAGTTAGCACAGTCACGCTCACACAAGGCATTCGCTCTAGCCCGCTTGAGTTAAGCCAAAACTGTGCGCTGCTGTCCAGAACTGCGACATCTTCTGTTCAAATGTTACATTTAACATTTAAAAGGCTATCTTAGCAAAGCTAGCGTCTCTAACTCCAACTCTGTGGCCCTCTTTTTTTTTCCTTTGTGCTTCTCTTCCTCTCTTGTCATTCAGGCTGGCTTTGACCCTGGGACCATATACTTCTCCAGGCTCCTGTAGCCTCACATACTGTCAGATCCAGATTGCACACCCTGGGCTCCAGTGGATCATTTCTCTCCTCTGTTTCACTATCTCCTTATATCTGTGTTTCTGTGGATTGTATGCCTCTTCACTCTGATCTCTCTTGTCGATTACTGATTATCTTGTGTGGCTTGTGTGGCCAGGATGGACAGGAGGTTGTGTGGCTCGGGCAGCACTTGCCGATGCCTCGTCCTGCTCAGTCGTATCCTGGATCTACACACTTTACATATATTCCAGTTTGTATCAGATATTCTGTTTTGTTGTTATTTTTGTTGTTTTTGTTTTTTTTTTTTTTGTTGTTATTTTCTGACAGCTAATGCATGTCTGTTCATCCTGGGAGAGGGATCTGTCCCCGGTCGCTCTTCATGAGGTCTTTTTACCCAGTTAAAAGGGTCTTTTTTCCTTCAACATGGCACGTTTAACCCTAACCCTCACTCAAATCAAGTGTCTAGGGACAGAGGATGTTGTTGTACTGTACAGACTGTAAAGCCCATTGAGGAAATTTGATTGTGATTTTGGGCTATATAAATGAATTGATTGATTTGTTTCTGTTTTCTGTCTGTACGCGGTCTCTCCTTATTTCCCCTTTGATTTAGGAACTAACTTTAATCCATAACTTTTACACCCAAGCTACATAAGTGTTTCTTCTTGTGATTCTTCTGAAGTGCCAAGGGACTCTGCAGTAATGATGCCTTTCAAATTGAGCTACAATACCAGCTAATGGTTTTTCCATTCTAAAACTTAAAAGGTTCTGTTTGCTTTACTTTTTCATTACATAACCTTGTTTGGGTCTACTGTACTTTTAAAATTAAATGGAAGTAAAAAAAAAAAAAAAGAGGAAAGACAGAGAGTGTCTGTACACTTCCAGACACTTGTGAGTGTATGTAAACATGGTAAGGTAGCAGGTTATCAGGACTGCACAACTAACTAGTTCCACGTTTCCCCCAGTGTACCTCTGCGTACGTTAACATGTTAAACCCAGCAGTTGTGTAACAGCCTAAATCTAGCACAAATATATTGGCATCATTGGAAGTTAGGGATTTAGGGGAATCCAGACAGACTAAGTATGCCATGTTAGTTTACTGGAAAAGCAGCTAACATAAGTCAAAGATGACATGGTAAAATTTTAGCCTTTATCATTCATTTTTGTCCACTTAAGCCCTGCATAAATATTTGGTTTCCACCATTTTATTTTCTTGTCAGTGTTACAGATCTCAAATCGTTGCTTTTGATTCTTAACTTTAAATATATCCTTCTAAATTAAATAGAATAATAATTTATATTTCATATATACTATACTTGATTACACACTGGCCAAAATAACCATGATCAAGACATCCAGTCCCACCTGACCCTCTGTTGTTGGTTGTAGGCTATAGAGGGACCTGCCAGGTAGGGCTGGACAATATGAAAGAAATTAAAATCACATTAATAATAGTGCTTCCTTGGGGGCCAAAATGTGCTAAAATGCCCTCTTGGGAGAGATATGTGCACTGAAGTGCCCTCTTGGGAACCAAAACGTGCATTAAAGTGTCCTCTTGGGAGCCAAAACTCATACTAAAGTGCCCTCTTGGGAGCCAAAATGCATGCTAAAGTGCCCTATTGGTTGGCAAAACACACTAAACTGCCCCCCCTTGGCTGGTTAGACATGAAAACACGCCCTAAAGTGCCCACTTGGGAGACAAAATGCATGCTAAAGTGCCCTCTTGGGCACCAAAACGTGCGCTAAAGTGCCCTTTTCAGTGGCAAGAACACACTGTATTTTCAGACAACGACATCCTGTATATCACAATATCTGCTCACTTATATGAAATCAAAACTCATGTCACATTTAACTGTATGGTAATGTAAGATATTAAACTGAAACTGCATTTTTCAAATTATATTCCTTCAAATGTTGCCTTGAGAAGTGTGGACCTCCCCTCTGACACATGCCTATGCACATAAGCTGGAGAAATGAAAAACCACAACTCTGACTGCAGAAGGATTTAGCAGCAGAAATGGTTTGAATGGCATACTTTTGTGCAAAATAATTTAATTACCTTTAACCTCGTATATGTGAAGAGTTTATTTGCAAAAATAATTAAAATATATACTTTATTATGAGCTATAATAAATACAAGCCAAGACATATGTGGAAGCATAATATCCTCTTACAATGTTCTGAATAAGATTTTTCAAAGACAGTTGATTGTGGACACAATTTGAGAAGGAATTACATAATTGACTAAATTTCCTTACAATGCATAATAAGACAGTGGACAACTTGTGCTTTGAGTTAATTATGCTATGCTTTGCAGTTCAGTTCTGGTGCAGAACGTGTGCTCAAATACATGGGAGATTAATAGAGATTATGCCAAGGGGACAGTACGTTCATTTCCTCTGCTGCTAAACAGCAGGTCAGTCCTCGTCTGAATTTAAGCATGCCCTCAAGTAACAATAAAGAAATATTGGAAACAGAGGAATAGGTAATGTGAACGCTGTAAATGAGCGACAAAGAAAAATGTCTCACCCGCATTTCTTTTTATCTACTTTACTATCTGTCTCCCCGTGTCTGGACCACCACCATTATGACACCGTACAACACATACTTTTTAACGCAGCCACATTAAATTATTCACCACCTCTGCAATTTTCATGAGCTAGGTGATTACATAGTGAAATGGTACTGTGGGCAAAACAGGAAAGTTTTTCTTCACAGCATTAGCAGCACTGGGGCAAAGGCATCGGACTCCCCAACATGACAAAAAAAGATCAATCTGTGGCATCAATGGCAACTATAAGGCCGTTGCATGAAGCATGTGACCGATGGCTTGCCACATGCAAATGTAACAAAACATTTTTGTATATGGGCAATGTGGGAGAGATACATGAATGATGGAGGTATGCAATTAAAGTCATTTTGAACAACACAAAGGGTCATCATTTGATAGTTCAGTCAATGACTTCAGTTGTGCCAGTGGAAAACCTTTCATTTATATGATCGATAGGGATCAACACCTGTGGTACTGTTAGATCAAACATATCAACAACATTTCAAACTCGATGTTCCACAGTTGTAATAAACATGTCAAACATGAGTTGTCTGACTGAACTGAAATATGAAACCAGCATCTAAAAAAGGGTTTTGGTATTTGCATTTCAGCACATGAGGGTAACATAGGACACTTTGAGATAATCAAATGTAAGTCTATTTAGTCCTAGAGACTGACAAAAACAACAACAACAACAACCTGACAATAAGTAAACTCAGTCTAAATTGTATGTCAATGTTAAAATGGGATTTGAAGTCCAGTCCCCTGTGTTAAAGTCCTGTATCTGACCTGCTCGTTGTCATGATGTCATCCCTACATTCCTCCAACTGCCAACATCTAAACTTGTGCTCACAACAAAGGGACACTGCATTGATGGCACACTAGCAACATTGTTGATTTTTTTTCCTGATATGAACTCTCACTGTTGTTTATAATGGGGCCAGTGACTGTGGTGTCATCCACATACATAACAGTAAGGGTCTCTTGATTTCTGGGAGTGCAGTCATGGGTGTACAGTGTAAGCAGGAGGGGGCTATGCACATAGCCTTACAGGGCTTTGCTGTTGAGCACTAATGTCAAGGAAGTGCGACTGCCAATTAGTACTTTCTGGCATCATCTTGTGAGGAAGTCCAACATCCAGGCTCAGAGTGTTGTACTCAAACTGAGATAGCTGTCCCATAAGCTTCATGAGTGAGATTGTGTTGAATGCTGAGCTGAAGTCAATATATAGTATTCCGATGTAGCTGTTCTTATTCTCTAGGGTCATGAAGACTGCGTGAAGGGCAGTAGATGTGGATCACTCTGTGGAGCTGTTGGTTCTGAGGGCATACTGGTTAGTGTCCAGGCTGGCAAGGATGTTATCTTTGATGTGCTGGAGAACCTGTTTCTCAAAACACTTCCTCGGGATCGGGGTGAGAGCCACAGGGCACTAGTAATTAAGCCTAGACACTGTTTAGTTGCAGAAACAATAATTGCTCTCTTGAGGCAGGAGGGCACAATCTTGTGTGAGTTGTTGAAAATGTCAGTAGTTATATCAGCTAGCTGATTGGCTCATGTTTTTATTACATGGCCACTTAAATTATCTGGACCAGCAGTAATATTTATATTCAGCCTCAGCAGGATTTTTCTCACATCCACTGTGGTTATGAACAGTGGCCGGTACTCTGGAGGCAGAGTAGACGTCACGTTGCCTTGTTTCAACAAGACAATGACCCCTAACAGACCAGTAATCGAGCAGCAACTTGGTTCCAGACCAACAAGGTTAATATTATGGAGTGGCCTGCCCAATCCCCGGACCTTAATCCAAAAGAAAACTTATGGGGTGACATTGAAAATGCTGAGGCAAAACTAAGAAATGCAGAAGAATTGTTGAATGTAGTCCAATAGTCCTAGACTGGAATACCTATTCACAGGTGTCATTCACAAGTTGGTCATGCAACACAGATGCAAAGCACTTCTCTGAAACAGTGGTTATACAACTAAATATAAACTGTGATTCACAGGAAAAGGTACATCTTCTAGCATTTTTAAAGTTCATACAGTAAAGGTTTGAGTTTGTAAAGAAAAATGCAGACACTAGCCCCAGTCACACTGCTGTTTGGATGTGGGGATCCTGCGCCAATTCTCAATACCTCTGTGTGAATGTCTCGGAGGCGGTGAGGGGTGAAATTTCACTCTGGCGCTGATACGCCTCTGGAAGTAGATTCAGACGTGCAGTATTGGTGAACTACACAAGTCCCTCATTCAACTAAATAAAGACAAATGTCCAACAAAGCAACGTTAGAGGACCAAACAAAAGTTTCTATGTAAGTGTAACTGTCTTTGGCAACTTATATGAGGAAAAAAATACTGGAAACATATGTGGAAAAGCGTATGTCCTCCCGTTCTACCGACTCTTCATCACATATTTGCCCGAAAAAGTGCGTCTGTCATGGCAAAAAACTTAAACTCACCAAGTGTTTGTGCTGACAAAAATCACAGTCCCTTCAGACCGAGACGTCAGTGAACTTTCCCCCAGAAAGCAGCCTCCCTCCCCACGAGTGAGAGAGTCAGGAGAATTGGTGAACTGCCGCTGCAGCGATAATGTGGCTTCTCTTTGTGAAAGGGGCTACTAACAGTGTTACAAGTTAAAACAGCCTAATATTCCTTTTTCTTTACTTTCTGTAAAGTAATAACAAATTTGATACATGTTTCAACATGTTTTGATCTGGAATAGAATATGCAGTGTTCCCACAGCCTTTGCACGTATGGAAATAAAAGCTTTTATAAGGATTTTGAACTTCACTCGCTGTTTTAAACACACTGCTATTATTTCGAACACAACTGGTTATACCTAAAGACTGATGTTTTGTACTCCTGAGTGGTGGTGTGTCTGAACATTTGCCAGTCTGTGCAGTCAGAACAGTCCTGTAGGGCTGCTGTAACTTCATCTGTCCACACTTAAACACTTTTAACTGATGGATTGACCATTTGTTTGTATCAACTGTGAGTAAGCAGGCAGAAGAAGCAGCTAAGCAACTTGACTGAAAAGCTGTAGTTTCACTATTCTCACCAATGTCCTTTTCCTGTATGATTGAAGCACAAACCAACTGACACACATAATGAATTTGGTGCCCTCAGGTCAACTAAGGGGCACTAGTGCAGCTCCCCAAAGGTAAAGAGGTAACCATAAATATTTTTGAAAAAAGAAAATCATGTGTTGAATAGGGGTGGCTGTGGCTCAGCGGGTAGAGCAGGTCGGCTAGTGATCGGAAGGTCGCTGGTGACATGGCATGATGACATGACATGTTTTGAATAAAAATTATACCAACAATGTCAGATTTCTTAACGCTTGTAATGCTTGCATTTGAAAAATGACTGTATATAGGTCAACTATGACAGCAGCATTTTATGACACATTTTAAATGTTTCGTGTTAGTTGACCTCGAGTGGCTGGAGCAATTATTGGGTCTGCAAAAGAGGAAGTAAGGAGACAGGGTATAAACATTAAGTTGGATGAGAGGTGAATCGTCTTCAAGATATAGAAACAAGTCGAGTTGCTAATGATATAGCACTTTAAATTACAGAGAGCTGAATGTCTGAGAAGCTTCATCAACACAAAGAGTAAATGTTTACCAAACCTAACCAAGCAGTTATTTTGCCTAAAACTCTTACCAACCCGTGACCATGGAACGCAGGTCGCTTTCATGTTGTAATGGTCATGCTGTTCGGGGTATGGTGAAATACGTTGTTCTGGGAGTCGCTGACAATCAACATATTCAGCTTTGGTGACATGCAGGTATGTTGGTTTGAATGCATGTTCGTGTGAGTCCACAATTTGTAAGAAGGTGTGCTTGAGACAAAGCATTGGTTAGAATTTAAAAGAATTAAGAACTGTCAGCGTGCTGTGTTGGGCTCAGGGAGTCTTTAAATCTTCCAGGTGAGGCTATCCATCTCTGTCCAAAGCCTCAACAAAAGATAGATGCATTCAATAAATGTGGTCTTGAGAAATCTGCAGGAAATGATTAAGAGTGATAAATGGAGAGACGGGAATTTTGCAGGATTAAGTTTCATGAGACATCTATTATATCATCAGTGGCAAAATGGACTTTTCAAAGCACATAGTGGGTGCAGCTTAAGCAATCTGTGTCAACTCTTGCCATCTTTCTGGATGTGTCTTTGAAGCAGGCAGAGAGAATACTGTCTTTGAAAACATTATCGGAAAAAAAAACTATGCTGACAATAATAACAGCTTTATGATGAATCTTTCATTGAGTGAAAATCTCTAAGCTAATTAGGCAACAAATTGTCACATTCTTAGAAGCATGAATACTCAGAGTGCACATGTTTTTACCTAGAGTCTGATGGCATGTGAACTAGTTCTCATAGAATTCCAATACAAAATGCATTGGGCAGTTGACAGCATGAGTGTCTGTTTTGTTTTGTTTTTTTTTTTGTTTTTTTTTAGCTCTGTTGGCATTTCTTTGCACATAATCAAGTGCTAAGAAAGGGAGGCTAAGTAAATGCAACTATGCATGAAAGGAAACAGACAGACCCTGCATTCCCTTCAATTTTTCAAATGGAGTCTTTGTTGAGGATTGATGCCTATAGGGGGCCGTGTTTGTCACATAGTCAGTGTGTTCTCTCTTACAAGAGATCAGACTAACTCTGAAGAGATGTAGAGGGACCAAACCAAGCTGTCAAACCTCCAGAGGTAGCACGGTACCTGTAGCAGAGAAAACATATCAAAGCAAGTGCCCCACTTATGAGGATACAAGTGAGGTTTTTTTTTTTTTTTGTTCTATGTATTCTCCTGCTGATGTATCCATTTTTCATATTTTATCAAAAAGATCCTTTGATGGCTGTTGTATTAAATCAGTTTTGATCATTGCTCCCTTGTCAGGCATTATTTAAAACATATTGGTCTTTCTAGGACGTGTGTGTGCAACAAGCTCAACTCTGCTGGCTCAAACATTTGCTTACTAAGGTCCTAGTGAGATCCATTTGCAACCTAATCCATCTATGACAATCAAACCAACTTGTCGTGCAACAGAAAACTAACTATGCAGAAAATTATTTTTTTACATTGTTTGACTAAGTCTCTGAACTTGAGCAGAGAACTGCCGCTAATGATGTACAGGACCTGACACAAGAAGTCAAAAAAAGGATAAGTCTTATCTGACAGAACAAGCTGAGGCCACTGAGAACCACAGTTGGGTCTCCAACCTACATTTAATGTTTGTCCCTTAGAAGGCTGAGAGCATGGATTACCCATGGTTACATAACTCATATGTCATTGCACGCTGTCATCATTCTCCATCCTTCCTCAAGCAAAACTCCAGAGTCAGATCACTACCAACCCTGGATAAATTTCTCAATTTCCAGGACAAGTTAAAGATCCTGAAGCTCTCCAGGGAAAAAAAGGAGCTTGTGGATAATGGAACACATGATCATATCTACCTGGACTTCACCGTTGGTCTCCTCTAGAAAGAGTTTTGACCCACTTAAGAGTGTGTCTACCACTATCATTCCTTTGACTCATGTTTGCTACTGTCAAAGGTCTAAAAGATATGTGCTTACATATAAGGAGCCTTCTCTACATAACTGACCTCATTAGAGTATGGGTGCTCAGTACATACTACCTGACCTTACCATGTAATGCCATCTTTTTTTTGTTTGTTTGTTTTTTTTTGGTATTTTTGTTTGTGAAAATAAACATCTCATTATTGGTAATATTTGAATACCTCCACCTATCCATCTTGACTCGAGGCATATCATTGCAACCTTACATCTCTTGACTATTCAGGTGAAATGATTATCTTAGGGTCATTTCAACTGTAACTGGCTCAATGGTTCTTCATCAAAAGATAAAAACCTGCTTAAAAGTGTAAACTTAACTCAGCTTATCTATAGTCTCCATTAGATATAAGTTATTATTAGACTCAGTCATTGTAACTCCTCCTGAATTATAAATGTTGGTGTTTTATCTGACTACTTCAGTGATCATGCTATCTTATGTGTATAGAGGATTAAATTATCAAGTCTTTCTCCAAAATGTATAGAGTTTGAAAATGCAAGAGTGTTAATTTTGACTGATTAACCTGATTAACTTCATAGACAATATGAAATAAATAAACCGGAAATGATTTCAACTTATACCTCAGTTAGAAGATGCTTGGGACTATCTTTATTGTGAAGCCATGGATAAGCATGCCCCCTGGAGGGAAATTAAAATTAAAGGTACACTTTTATCCTGGATCAGTTCTGATTTCATTATTCTATTTCAACAATGGGATAGCATTTCAAAGATTAACAGGACAACTAAGAATCCTGCTTGTAAGACAAAATAATGTAATGCTAAACAGACTTCTTTAAAAAACATATCTATATGTATATTCCAAACAGTTCTGGAACAATAGCAATTCATATTATTATTAATGATTCAAACTAAAATACCAGTACACAGATTTGATTCAACAACAGTGTTTATTTTATAAAACAATGAACCCCAATGTTATCTTAAATGTTTTTAGTCAGTATTTCTCTTCTGTAGGTAGCTCTCATTTGTTGGATCCACCTATGGAATGTGAATCTTTCAGTAGTTCTATATCTACAAGTACTATCTTTTGTTGTACTACCTGTGCAATTAATTAAGTAATGGGTGGCAGTGGTCTTACACCAGATGGCACTGAGAACAACTTTATGAAGTTGGTTGGTCATATTTCAATGTATAAACTTTGCGATTTATTTAACTCTCTATCAACGTGTGCTCTTCCATCTGCCTGGAAATGTGCCATAGTCATGCCACTTCATGAGGAAGGTGACCACCATGACTTCAACAACTACGGCCCATCCAAAATCTATTATTAAGTCATTTACAGTAGCCTCTGTAGATTCATATTTTGCCCTTACCAAACTCATCACTGCGCAATGTACAGAACTTTGAACTGCTTACCACTCAGTGCTCGAAGACATTACCATTGGCTTCATTGCATCTTTAAATGTATCCATTTTATTTCAAACAATATCCAACACTATACATATCCTCATACTCATGCAAATGAACTAAGGATCCTTATTTTTTTGTTCCTAAAACTAACAAAGAAATTGGCAGTCATGCTTTTTAAATTCAAGCACCTACTGACAAGGACAATTTGCTCATTTAAGGGGGCTTTTGCAAGATTTGGACATATTTTTTGGTTGAAACATTCAAGCAATGAACTAACCCTATCAACAGAGTGTGAAAAAACAAATTGGCATTACGTCCAAGATGCTATGTATTGCATTACAAACATATCTACTCCCAAGTAGCCAGGGACGTGTTGTCATTATAGTCACTGTAGTCTATAGTCTGCCACAGGAGAGGGTGATGAGCTGGAGTTGGCTGCGAATGGCTACATGTTTATAGCCTCAGTTAGTTAGTTAGTAAAGTCAAAGCTTCAGAGGCTTTCATCAATATCTCAAACAACAGCTGCCAGATGGAAAATCAATGTAAAAAGACATAAAACCATAAAGTAAATATTGGTGTGGCTGTCCGATGATAGAGACACCTCTGGGCAAGTTAAAAGGTGCAGTTTGAAGCTGAACTCTCAATGTTTCTTTTAGACTGGTTTGTGTACCAAAATATGTATTTAGTTTAACTAATATTAATTCACAAACTGTAAGACTACAACTGTTAGCGTTTCCTTTTTATTGTGGCGTTGTGAAAACTGAGCTATGTAAGCTAATACACAAACGCCACATGTGAAGATTATAGGATGCAGTCTTATTTTGACTGGCTCCTGGAGGTTCAGCAGTGTGCTTGAGTTTTGCGTGTTCTTGCTCTGCTGTCACTTATGAATTGCCTTTATTTATAACAGTTGACTGTAAATTGTGATTTGAAAGGAACCGCTGGTGGACTGAAGTAATTCATTTCACCGCATTGTAACTAAATGACATTATAGCTATGAGATGAGGCAAGATTTTGGGTTGGGAAACAGGTTATGAGGCTATTTAACTGTATGCAATATCAAACAGTGCCTTTGCTGCAGTTAATAAATCATGAAATTCTTGCAATAAGTATGAAAAAGGAGCAGGTCTGACTTCTGCCCCTATGAAGAAACGACCAGTGCCTGCAGAGCTCTATAGTGACAAGTAAGTCATAAGTAGCTGAAGATCTTCCATATTTTTACTTTGTACAACAAGGTCATCTTAGGTATACTCAAACAAAACAATTTCTCCTCACTTAACAGCCATAAAACTTTCATTAATGATGCGATCTAGACTGGAGAGTTTGCCCACTTTCAAGAAAGGAAATGGACAAACTCGGCTGACAAACTCGAAGGCTGTGGACACCAACATTAAAAGAACTTAAGAAAATTAAGTAAGGGATAATGCCTGATGACGTGTCCATAAATAGGAGTTAATGGACGACGTGGAGGCCTAAGAACCATCCTCCACTGCGCATAGTCCATTAACTCCTGTTTATGGACACCTCAAAGGGCATTATCCCGGTTATACTATGGTCATTTGCCAAAGAAAATAAATCAAGATCATTAATTTATATTTCCATGCATTTTACAATCAAAATATAAAGTTTTTCACAAGCCATAACTAAGTTTCCCTGGTAATGCCTGAGGGTTTGACTAAAACCTGGAACAATCATTTCCTTCCCATAAGGTTCTTATGCAATGGAAGCAGTGTTCACTCCTCTAGTAAATAGGACGGACCATAGATACGACAGGAGATATTCTAGTCCGCTGAGTGATGAGCCAGAAAGCTAACGCTATGCTAGCAAGATTCAAAGTCAATAACACTGCGTACGGTTGACAAACAGTAAATATAATTTGACAGCATGCTAGCTAATAAGACCAGCTAGCTAACCAGTCATGTCATTGTCCCCAAATCAATACTAAGATTTTCACGAACAAATGATCGGCCGTGTGTAACGTTACTATGGCCGCAGCCTGAAGTAGAGAGCTGAACAGCGAAAAGGATGTGAGATTATTCACGCATCAGTAAGTTTAGAGGGGAAGCGTACTTTCTGCAGCTTGTGTGTTACAGTCGCCACTCTGTGGTGTTCAGAGGATACTGAAGGACTGACGGCCTGCACTCAGTGTTAGAAATAAAAGATTCAGATTTGATACGCCAGCTAGCACATTGATTTACAGCGGTGAACAGTCAGTTTGACTGGAACTACTTAGTAGGTGTCCATATATCAGGGGTTAGTGGACACCCTGCAGCCAGTCAGAATCAAGTATTCCCCCAGACCATGGTATAAATGTTGTTAACATTTTTCAAGCCTGAGTTATTCATTGAAGTTTTTTATTGCATTTCTATCAAGTGACAGTACTGCCATCTTCTGACCATGTGTGGGTAATTGCTTCTATGTTGATACGTACAGTATACAGACTAAGAGACCAGGACATATCTTAGCACCATTAGTGTAGAAGATGTTGTAGAATCCCGATTTATTTAGCAATTTAGTTTTGAATTATTTACTGTTTTAGTTAAACGTTATTTGCATGAAGTAATTGTTCTTCACGATAATTTGCCTAAAAGAAGCATTAACTCATAAAAATGTCTCTGTTCAGTTAACATGATGCTTATTTTTGATATTTTAATGGGTCGTGGTGGATTATGTGTGTGCAATTTAATCTCTGTTTTAATAATTTAAAGTTACCGTCTCAAGCAATGACAGAAAGAGACTGCTGAAAGGAGGAGACTCTTGGTTGGTTGACCGGCCATACACACGTTTCCTCTAAACATAAAATCAACAGGAAACTTGTGTTCCGTGCTCTTTCTTCCCCTTTGGTACTTTCTTGCCATCATTTTGCCTTCTGCTTCATTTGACTTTATTTCATGTAAGTCATTATAGTTAGTGGTTTTCACTCAGTTAATAAATATTTTCATTTAGACCCAGTCACAGTTCATTTATTCCTTTGGAGTAGAGAACAGAGATCAATTTAATTGAGTCACACTGTAAGATATCTGACTGATAACATGAATATATCAGTAAGTATAGTGTATAATAAACACAGTCCAAACATGTTCTAATAAAAAACAACATGTCTGAACTGATATAATTTTCCTGCCACACCTTTGTCTTTTCAGGACCAGTATTCCAGTCCAGTCACCCCCAGTGATTAATTACCAGCCTGCCCTTTATTCTCTTCCGCAGCTGCTCTCATCTCATTTTTTATACACCAAACACCAGGGTGAATTCCTTCCTCTGAAAAAGGAGTGGCAATTTAGTGTCTGATTTTGTTTTTTGCACACCGGTGTTTATATCTATAGCTGGTGTGTTGTACCTTTGTAACAAATGGCAGAACATAAAAGGTGTTCACAATAACTGATATGAAACATTTCAACCTGCTGGAAAGGGTTTTGTGCCAGCTATTCTCAAATGTGGGTTACAAGGGTTGTTTAGTATGCCTGCTAACGCAGACCTGTGTTGGTTACATCAATAGAATGTGTTGTTCTTTTGTATCAATGGAGGTCTCCAAATAATCATTTCCGTCTTTACATTTTTGACAACTTTCAACAATGATTCGCATGGAAAGAAATTAAATATATGAAATAAATAACAAAAAGGGTGTAACTAAACACTGAGAATGTGTAAACTACCTCTGAGCAGGTGTCTGAGAATTACAAATAGTTCCTTTAACATAAGAACAGTACACTCAAAATGATCATTACTTAAAACATGCTGCTACCTCTAATGGTGATGTCTTCCTTCCCTAGGTAAGGCACATCCTGGTTGTTTTTTAAAGTAACTGCTATTATTATCATTACGTGTTGTGTGGTATATAGATCCCACTTATGTGAGCATTGTGGGCTTATGGTGATGACATGTGAGTGGGTCTTTATATGAGAGCCTTTATGTATCTATGCTAACAGTATGTTGTTTCCATTGTATTGGACCCCCTCGAAAAAGGAGTTCATCTCAAGGGGCTATCCGCTATTAAACGTTCTTTCCAGGGGATATATTAATTCTCCAGCCTTGATTGATTCAAAGTCTATTCTTAGTTGGCATTTAGCTTAGTGCTGAATGATTTTCGGCTCAACTTGTCTCTCTAGCTCTGCCGGCTGTTCGCTTCCTCTATTTTCTCCCTTTTCGTGCTTCCTACCTCAGTGGCTTTCTTCCCTCCATCTTTCGTTCCTTCCCTCTCCTCATCTTCTCCTTCTTGCTCCTTAATTATGTCTCTCTCCCCATTCCTTTGCTTCCTCTCCTCCCTCCGTCACTCCTAATTCCTCACTGGAAGCCGTGTTCCATTGTCTGACTGGCTGAGAACAGCTGCCCCTCCAATTGCTCAAGCATGTAAAGATCTTGTTACGGAGCTGGACAAACTGCCTCTTAGCCAGGCCATAGTGAGCATATCATTCTTTCACTCTTTCCTCTTAGAAGTTTGGGGGGAAAAACTGTTCACTTGACTGATCAAGTCAGAGCACAAGGAAAAGATACAGGGTGGCTCTCTCTACTGAGAGAAACTTTTACACAGTGCCAAAGTCTTATGCATTGAAGAGGGTCATAGGTTTCAGGTGGGGGTGGGTGATACCACAAAACTGAGGTTTCGATGTGATACCAAGAAATACAGATATCGATACGTTTTATTGTAACAAAAAAATGGTATATTTTTTAAAGCAAATAACAAAAACTCCCATACCTTTCACAGTTACACAAAAAGATTATAATATTCAGCAGTTTTCATGTTTTAGGTTTCAAGGATTATTTTTCAGTTTTAATGTAATGTAATTTCTTTAGATAACACGTTTCAATGAGCTTGAAATGTTATTTGGGATGTCTGAGTATAGTGTACTACATTTAATCCTGTTCGAACTAGATATTTATACTGTATGTGCCTGGATATTCCCTGCCTCTGAAAAGACTGTCAGTGAACTGTCTGGGGGATCTGGCTGCTGAGGCATTTCCTTGCTGCAGCTCCAAGTTGTCTTTCTCGTACTTTTTTGATGTTTAAACAAGTTTGTGGTGTTGCCACAGTAGTGAACATCCTTATACACACACATCACAGTTCTAAACATTTTCATTTACAGCTGTAAAACAGCTCCAAACAGTCAGCAGAGGAGGCCTGTGTTCAAGACAGCAGAACATTATGAGACAGCTCTTCTTGTTGATGAAAAACAAAAATGTGTGCACAAGGTAGAATAGAGAAACTAATCAATGCAGGTTTAAGATGCATAAGCCACCATGCGATATAATGGCAAAGACGCTGAGGCCTTTAATGGGTGATCGCTAACTACCAACAACCAAGTTCTACTGGTGGAGAGAAACTGCTGTTCGGGGTAGCTTCCATGTTTTCATAAATGCAGAATTCAATTTGTCGGATACTACTTTCATTGTCCTCTTCTGTCTTTGCATCTCCTCTCCCTTCTCCCTGACCCAGTAGGTGTGATGACATTAAAGATTAATAATACACACACACACACATACACACACACACACACGTATATATGCAACTATATATGTGTATACGACACAGTTGCCCAGTGCACATTGTGTAATTAGCAGACGTACCTGAGCCCATCCATGCACCTCTGGGCATACTGGTCTGAAAATGAGGTGTGATCAGGCGCACTAATGACAGATTTCTATCTTGAGGCAACAGAAAGTGGCCGTGCCATAGAGCAACAAAAAAAAAACTGGTCTTAAGTCTAATGTGCAGTATTTTTCCTGCTTTTCAAAGGGTGTACTATTCAGACAGTAAGATGCATCTAGACAGGCGGGTTCACAATACATGCACACCCTGATTCAACAATTAAAGAGGCTGCTTTCAATTCTTCTAAACATTTCAATAAATGCAGTTATGTTACTGTCACAAATATCGTGGCACACTAATCAGCACAACTAAAAACTGCTGATATAAACTTGACAGCTAGCTGACATTAACTTTTGGCTGAAATAAATATTTTAAAATAGCTCCGAGAGAGCTACAGATTAATCAGGAGGACAATTGCTCCGAGCAAAACTATTTTACTGCATGAATCTGAAATGTGTGACATTTTCATGTGCAGAAGAACACAGAACATTAGTTAATATGAAAAACCATCCAATCCTGCCAGTGAGTCAGGAGTTTTAAATAATTGTTCATCCACTGTTTGTTTGCAATGTGCATGTTAATGGAGAGAGCCACATATCATTTTATGTGCAGGGAGGCAAAGGCTGGAAGCAAGGCTTAGTGGCGCCCTGGTATCCAAGTCTAGAATACATTCATGTCAGGTCCTCTTCCTAATGGACTGAACACACTGGCTGCATGAGAAGCGTGTGTAACATGCTCTTCATTTCATTGTCTATGTTAACAGGTCAGAGCAGCCATAGTGCCTTTGTGATTAGCACAGCTTATGCAGGTGGTCAAAAATAGAATTAAAATCGACCTGTAGACAATCATATCAACATTATACCAGCGTTTCATTTAGCTTGTTATGGCTGTGTCTGTAAAATATGTCACAGACATGGAGATAATACACACGACAGGTGAAGGGCAGTTTTTTTTTTCTGACAAATTAAACACTGGCTCTATGGAAAACCTTTCACATTTCAAATCTGAAGCAGCCACAAAAGCAGAGAGTGAGACGAGGGGAGTTCAGTTGCAACCACTCCACCAGATACCACTTTATCCCACACACTGGACCTTTCACACAAACGTGAGGTCTTGGGACTGGATGTGATCACGATATTACCATTGAGTTAGTCTATCATTATCACCCCCACCAAGAAGGTCATGTTCTCCCATGTGCATTTGTTGGTTGGTTTGTCAGCGGGATTACACAAAAACTATGCAATGAATTTCAGTAAAACGTGGATGGACCTTTGCTAGTTCAACGGTGGATAATCTGGGCCGTAGTGACTGCAAATTAAAAAGTACACTGATATTTAACTGGGGAGGAGGAGCTCAGGTGCACATTCTTCTGTCTGTGTACAATGTTTTATCTGTGAATCAGGCGGGACGGGTCATAACAAATCATCCTTATCAACAACAGGTGGGATGACAGGGGTGAAACACTTAATAAGAAAAAAATATTAACATTAAAATGCACATTTGCGTACAAGGGACCGATAAAAAACTTGACTGATAAGTGATAGACTGATATGACACTGCCTCACATTTAGCATAATGCTTACAAAATATAATGGGCACACTGAATAATATGACACAATTAGTGAGAGTATGTCGATCTAAAAACATAATAAACATTATACATGCAAACCAATAATTGCCCCGATCATACTCATATGTGAAACACGTGTAATGTACAATGAGCCTGACCAAATCAAAACAGCTGTGAGCTTTAATATAAGACACATTCACATCCATTTTAATACACACAGCATGCAAAATTAGTTAAGCTAGCTCACTTCTGGCTGCTCCATCTTGTTATATTACATACATGTTTTGTTCAGTTCTTCCCTTTCTGGGGTGAGAACTGCATAAGTGGTGACGTGAGGCAACGTAAGGTATACAGTACAAAGGCAGGATCTGCACTCACCTCAATTCATTATCAACCTCTTGTTTCATGTGGAAACACGAGGGGCTTTGAAAGGTCATTTGCCAGTTAGACTAAACACTTTGGTGCTAATATCACTCTATATGTCAAATAGCAGCAGGTTCAAAAGTGGAATGGACTCTGCTGATATTTAGTCCAGAGTCATTACTGGGTCAAGGTCAGACTCAAAACAAGACCACAAACACCCACACCCACACAGCTGATTCAGGTGGGAAAAACTGCAGCATACAATAGTTGTAATGGATATGATTTACCACTGAATGTGATTTACTGTTTGACCAGCCTTGCAAAATTAAATTTCAGTGAAAACAATTGGTGATAACAGGAGATGGAGCTCTTCACACAAAGAGCTGATTGCCTGTGAGGTTACTTTATTATAAAGATGCATCAGTGAGACTATAAATCATTGATGAATCACATCCCTGTGCAGAAAATCTACATGCATTTTACCAGGATATTAAATGCATGTGCTTAAGGTGTCCAAGAACTTCGTGATAATTACAATAACAGTCATACTTCCAACAGTGTCCATTTGTAATTTATGCAGCCTGTCAGTGCTGTTCACTTTTATATAGGTCATTCCGAGTGGCTGATTTATGAAAGCTCCAAGCAAAACTTTTTATCTGTGCGGTTTTATACCTCCATTAGGCCCTCTTTGGGTGTTATTGATGGGTCTGCACAGTTACATCATTTATGTCACTGCTTCTGACACAAGTCCTCTAGATCAAAATCTGGGGCCAAGGCATTGGGTCCTCACTTCCTCTAACAGCCGTCTCTGTTCGTCTACCTCCCTCTTCCTGTCTTCCCACCTATCAATCTATTTCCCCCCTCCTTTTCCTCTCCACTGGTCTATAAAGATGCATGGAGATTAATTGTTGTGGATAATAACAATTTTAATGTCCGAAAGTAATGTGCAGCACTGGCGTGGCTTGCCAACATGGAAACAGCTGGTGGACGAACTTCAAATCCCTAATGTGCACTACAACATTTGGCACATGCTGGTGGGTTGACAAACAGCTTCCATGATTAACAGTGAGGATTGCTTTAATTACACTTGTTTACTGGAATGAAAGGCAAATGTGAATTTAGTTTAAATTCTGTTTAACTTTTTTAATGTTGGTGGCTTTAAGTATTAGTTTAAAAGCATCATTATATATTTTTTTTTTTTTTACTGTAAAATTTACAGCTTCCAACTCATTTGAATGTTACAGTGATGTCTAATAGGGTGTCTCTATACTCGCAGCTCTTCTGTTACTAAAGCTAATGCCAAAACAGCAGTATATCTTTGCAGGCTAGTAAGCTGAGTTTCCTCGGCCAAGTAATTTAACTTCACCGGACACACAAATCAAAAACATCACAAACAATACATCAAACTGAAAAAGAGCAACCTCCGCATCTGTCATGCATTTTAACTCTTGGATGTCTCTTCAGTATTGGAAAGCCTTACTGATACTGAGCATAACCCTTCTTTTATCAAATTTTGCTCTTCTGAACTTCTCCTTTTGTCTGTTGCTTGGCTGTCTGCAAGCATGTGCCAAATGTACCATCGCGTCCCGTTGTCTGAGCACAAACACCATCTGTTGCTGACTGGCTGGAACAGTGTTGTATAGCTTCTTCTATAGTTCTTGTGTATGTAAATCCTGATTAATCATAGTACAGTTTGCTTGCAGAACGTCCCTGATAGCGATCAGGGAACATCCCAATAAGTGAAAACTGGATGTCTCTGGCACAGAAAAAGAATACAAATAAAGTGTTTATTTCTACAATAATAATAATAATAATAATAATAATAATAATAATAATAATAATAATAATAAAAAAACTTCCATAGTAAAAAAAAGGAAAACAAAGTACATCACTGCAAATGTCATACTTTCTTTCTATTCATGCTATTTATGGTTACAGACTTTTTCACAAAAACATCCTCATTAATTAATCAAGGAGTGTAGACCTGCTCAGTGTCATGAGATGAGTTTTGTTGTGAATTGGCGCAACACAAATAAAACTTGAGCCTTGGGCCAAGCTACTTTGTTGGTTTCCTATTTACAGAGACAGGGCTGTGAAAAAACAAATTTGTTTCAGCGACACACTAAACAGACAGCTAGCAGACTGGAAGGCCATTTTTGCTGTTTAAAAAGTATACGGAAATAATTGGAATTAGAATGGCTGAATGGCCTAACTATTCCACAAACACCTTTTAAACATGATATAAGATATAAGCCAACTCAAATCTGAAATCAGTATTTCCTCAGCGTTGTCTCACCATTATATACCCAACCGCCAAGAGCAGCAGGCATCACAGACAGGAGACAAGACAGGGAGGCTGTCCTAAGCGGCCAAATTAATCTGATCTCCAGCAATGGTGACACAGCAGAGATTGAAGAAAGGAAGCACAATTTGCATAATGCCAAAGGTCCAGTTACTACACCAGAAATCCTAAGCCGTCTCCAAACAATGAAGTAATGGAGGGTCCAATGAGAGTAGTAGTAGAATAGGCACATAATAATGGTGAGAGCTGAAAAAGCCTGTCCTCCAACTCCCACTCTATGAACATCCACTGGCACAGTCAAAAAACAAGAGACAAAGGCTGGCATTAAAATAGTATATCTTTCACTGTTTTTTTAAAGGATGAGTCCTCATCAAAGATAACTCCCAGAGTTAAGAAGCAGAAAATTGCTGGTCATACATGTTTTTATGTCCTTAATACATGGATGAAGTTTAGCTAAATGATTAGTGTCATCTGGCGTAATGTATAAGTCTAACTGTGTATCATCTGCATAACAATGAAAATGAATGGAGTGTTTTCTAATGATATTCCATGCTTTTTTCAAGAATCAGAGAAAAATGGAAGGTTAGCTATTTGTCTTTAATTGGCTAAAACCTCTGGATCTAGTGTTGACTTTTTAAGAAACTTTTTTAATTACAGCTACTCTAAAGGACTGTGGTACATATCCTGTTTATAGGGCAGGATGATCATGATGAATATAATGAATATGAATATAGCTCTGGCATTACGGGGAGTTTCAAAGTTCCTTGCTAGACTAGTCGAGATTCTTCCAGTTTGGTAGAATGTCATTTCCTCTCAAAGTTTTGCGATGACTGCTTTAATATGGGGGTTTTACAATGGAACTAATCACTTAGCGGGACAATAGAGTCAAGAGTCATTCGCAGAGAGCCTGCAACACTTTGGACCAGGAGCATGGTAAACTAGAGCTTACAGAATTGGCTGTATTGTTTTCCAGGCCGGGTGAGAGAGGCTAAGAGTAAGGCCTTCAAACGAGTTATAATCGAGTTTAGGTTTAGGATTTACTGATAGCCTTGAGTCAAATACAGCTGCAACTCCTCTTCCTCATCCGCTGTCTCAAGGAAAGTGAGTATCAATATGACTCGGAGGAGCGGATTTCATTCGTTGACATATTCGTCATTGCACAGCAATATTTCGGTGAGACAGAATAAGTCAATATTATGATCTGAAATTAGTCTCAATGGGGGTTATGACTCCTGGTCCTGGTCTCAACTCTGGGTTGTCATGCTTTTGGACGACTAACAAATTCGGTCAGATTTCTAATCAGACCAGGTCTTCCCATGAAAGTCTGCAAATTGTCTATATAACCCACTTTGTTTGCTGGACAGCCAGCGGTTAAATGCAGCTCAACATGTCATCACTTGTGAGACCTGCAGACTCAACATTAATTTTAGTGCTATGCAAGAGATGTAAAAGGCTGTCATTAACACAGACATGTATTACAATCTTACTATATCCATTTTTGATTTGCATATCAACTTGCATATTTAAAATAAATAGCTTTAACAGTGGGAGTTTACTTTAATTAGCTATTACAGTTGTAACTTAACTTTAACTTTAGCCTGAAGGGCTAGAAATACCGCTGCTAGGCAAAACCGTAAGCAGGTCCAGGATGCCGCTGACATTGGCTGTCGTCATAGTATTGAAGTAATGACAATCTTGGTCATCCAGACTGTAAAACCAGTTAACCAAACTTCTACAAATAGATTGGCATGCTTCCTTTGAACTGAGATGTTGAATATTGATCCATCTCCCAACATCTATGTAACTTGGTGTGCTGAATGATGCTTAGAATTTTGCCAGTAATTATTGCTGTCAGTATCTCATCAGTGGTATTTTATATCAATTTATGAATGCCATTAATGCTGACTCTAACAATACGTTGCACTCTGATGCATGAGTGCACCGCACTTTAGCTATGAGATATACAGAACTTTAACACAATACAGTCATAAACTACTCTGAAGAGCAGTTTCAGTTATTTCTTTTATTCACAGTTTCAGTAGCAGTGTTTCTATGAAGAGAGGAGGCAGTAGAAGACACTTAGCTAATAGACGTCTACTTATGATGGATTTCCTCTCTCAAGAACATTCTTCTGGCTCTCAATGAACACATACAGTCACTCTGCCAGATGACTGAATGTCTTGCCGGCAGTCTTTTGCATGCCAACCAGAATTATGAAAACAGTTACTTCAGACAGTGCAGGGACTCAACGTTATCGAAAGACAATACAATCTGATATCCTCGGTAGTAACAGACAATAAAGAGAATAATATCATATTAACGCATTAAATTTATTTTTACACATTATAAAGGGCATGAGGGCATGAAAGGCAATGCAGAAAGCTTATCTACACTGCAGAGTGGGCGATGTATACAGTACAAGTGTTTAGCTCGCAACAATTTCCTCGCAGAACAAATTTACCCACCACTTGAAAAAAAGCTGTTAAGGAAAACCACAGGGGGGAACATGATAATTGTGCATGTGCCATCTCCATCAAACTCTCTCTTAGAGCCATTTCAGTCTCCACCCACTTACTCAGCTGGCAAAGGAATATTAACTCACCAATACTGCAACGCACTTCCATAAACAGCAAACGGCTAATTGTCACATTTGGTCGTATTCTTAATAGGGCTCATGAAGGTGAAAAAGCTGCCAGCACAGCTGAGAGCAGTAGCAAAGGCGGGGCTGCGGCAGCCATAAGACTGCTGGTAGCTGCAAGTTTAGTGGGGGTGGCACATCTTGAATAGTCCTCTTCATTGCCAGGACAGCTCTGAACAACGCAGGGAAGTCAAGAGAATCACTGGGCAGTCAGAAGAAGTGAGAACACTTCTGTTTTTTTCCTTTCCTTTCTTTTTTCTTTTCTTTTCTTTTTTTTTTTTTACATATCTTTGTTTCCTCCCCTGGGGGATTAAGTCCTTGAGCATTGAATGGCACAGACTTGTTAAACCAACTCGCTTTACTGAACCAGAAGAGGCTGTCGAGAAGAGCTGTGAATCTATTAACCCTTTTTTTCTGTCCATGGGCCTCACAAAACACTACTGCATTAAAAACGTTCAAGGGAGAGTGCAGTGAAATGATCGTTTAGTGAGTAGTTTTGCAGATGCTGTTGCTAATTAAGCAATGTAAAGTAAAGTCACAAAAGGGCTGCTATACCTTTCTTGTATGACTAAAAATAAAATCTTTGGGATATACCTGTAATGTTTTGTTGAGCACAGAACAGTTATGCTGAAGGTGAAATGTTTTGCAATGTCTCATATGTGGTTAACCATGCACTGAAAGAATTGTGTATAGCAACCCTTTCTATGAAGCCCATGTCTATGATGCATTATAACACACTGACCACATATACATATAACACTTATAATGCATTGTAATGCCCCTACAGCAGATTATAATCCTTGTTACCAGCATTCATTAATACTCATAATACGTTACAGCAATAATAATTACTCATTATGATGCCAATGCATGAAAAACACCAATGTAGTAAGTATCAATACTTCATAATTGCTAATCTAATATATTTGCAAGTATCACAATGTATAAAAATTCTCATAGTTGTAATACATCATGATAATCTCACAATACATTATGATGTGGCTATAAGTCACTATAAGTGGTCATTGAAGTTAGGTGAAGTTTCAGTCAGTTCAAGGACAGTACACAACTATAAAATGAATTATTTTAAGAAGTATGAATATATATTGTTGTGTAATAGTATAGCAGCATGTATTATATTAACATCATAATGCATTACAGATATTGTGATGGTGTGATAATGAGATTATTATGAATACCCATGAGTGCTTATAACTACAGTAATACAGCAACATAGGTGCATAATAAAGCATTATTTTCATACTTAGTCTATTTACTCTTTACAGTTGCACATAAGCACCTTCCACTATCAATTTAAACCCAAATAATTTCCACCTGAGCCATGTTGCAGCCACTGTAAGTGTTAATAAGTCATTTGCAGCAGTTAATTACTTTAATTGGCTGCTTGATAACCAAAGTACTGCGATGAATAATGCCGTTAGCTGTCTCTGTGTGTGGTTCTGTTTACACACAATTCTAATAAAGGCCAAGATATGGCTTAGGGGATCCATCCCACTGCTTTCCCCTTTAATAAGACAAGAAGGATGCCAATTATGGGTCCTTTGCTCCAGACTCAACTCCCAGACCTCCTCTTTAAATTGGAAGCTTGAGCTGCTGATGTGTATGGAATGCCTACCCTGTCCTGCACTCGTGTTGAAGTTTCACAGAGGAGGGTAGAGGACGGGGGGGAGACAGGAAGCAGATCTTGAAAGCACACAACAAGCTGCTTGTATTTGGAAGGTTACAGAGAAATGTATTGTTGATTCATCATCAGTTGTCAGTGTCAGGGGCCTTGAGAAGAATGCGGGATGTTGCAAAAGGGGCGGAGGTAATTGATCCCTATAAACAGGATTAGGAGGACACAGACAAAGTGGAGAGGGGTAGGAGGTGGGGGTGGGGGTCATCATCTATCAGAGTGGAAGCACTTTACTGATGATCTATGGGTGATGGTGGTTTGGATTTGCTTGTGTACAAAATCACTGAGGCTCTGCAATACTTAATTTTGCATGTAATAATGAAAGAAAATTAAAGGAGATCATGTTAAGTCACTGAAGAATTGCTGCATGTAACAGTACAACAGTCATCATTTTTCTGTGCCAATACTCAAAGCTTATGAGCTTCATTACCTTGGGATGTTTGTGGTGTTACTGCAGATATTATGGCTGTCCTCTTTGTCGTAAAGTTTGTGATTTCAATTGGAATCTCAAACACCTTTTTCACTGCTCGCATTCATGAATGACCTTCAGTAGAGTCCCAGAAGCTTTGGTGGGAATGAATGAATCATACCTGTGTTTACCAGAACAAATACTCAGCACCCTGAGCTGCATAGTGCTACCTGACTCACCCTCAAGAGCTGCAAGGGAAATGGACACACAGAAATGCTTTTGAATTTGGAAGATAAAAATTTCCATTCTTTAGTACAGCAACAGGTCAGATTAGGTGATAGTAATACAGAAGGCCTTCTTGCAGGGTGCTGGCAGTGTTGCTTTTATTTAAACAAACAAACAAAAAAGTACATTTCCATATACAAACTGTAGAAAGTAATTTGCTACACTACTCTTTAAATTACATTTGTGTGTCGCCTGACATATTGTAATGTAACTGCCAGTTAAAAATACAGAGGGTGACACACACAAGAACATTTTCTTGTGCTCTTTACATTCACTTGCTAGTCAGCAACAAGTTTTTTTTTGTTTTGTTTTTTTCTCACAAGACTATTTTAAAACAAATCTAACTTGTGGGCTCTGCTCTTTAGAATAAATCTGTAATTTAACTTAAATTAGGAATGGGTGTGGGATTGGGTAGGGAAACTAGGGACATGTACCCATCAATATCCAGTGAGTAATAAATTGTTGCTGGCAATAATTTGGTACACAAACACTTAACAGATCTTGTTCACTACTAGTCCACCTTCCCTAAACCAATACCACTAAAAGGACTGGCTATGCATTTTCTCCTAAAGTGTCATAGGCTGGCTCATGTATGTGGGCTGGACGTGGTAACAAGCTGGTTGAATTTACTTGTGCCAAAGCTGTTCTGTGCACCCAAGGATAAATAATATCAGAATTACGCCTCATATTGATTCAGTCAGTCACAGCAGCCTGCATTTGTTACGTGCTCTATCATAATCAGTCAGATATTGCAATGGCAAATGTATAGATAAAGGTGGATTTATGTCAACATCATAATCTTTGGTCATTTGGGGGGTTTGTTTGATTTTAAATAAGTCTTGGCTTTCAGAATATCAATCTCTTATCACTAGATTCAGATGATGAATTCATTTGTAAAGCTTGGAAAGGCATGATGACAAAATGATTATATGTATCATAATTACAATTACCTAATTATTATAATTTAGGACTGTGACAGCTCCATTACTTTTTTGATAATGAGGAAATAAAAGTGAAGAAATAACATTTTCATAGTTTGCATAATCCAGTTAAATGTTTAAAATATTAAAGCTATAAATTGCTAAATCTACTTAATTGTATATCATGCTTTCGACAAAGATTGTCATCTTCTCATTAGTAAAACTGAACAGCTTTTCATTTCCAACTTGTCACATTATGTGACATAACTGTAACTAGCTGTACAAGTATAGTATTGTCCTGTCAATCACTCTCTGTGCGAGGGTAGAGTGGCTGCATTTCACCAACCAACAAACTCAAAAAAAGTAACTAAGACTACAGCAACTGCATTTAGTACCTGATCCAAACTATGAATGTATACTGATTTAGAATTTTACATGATCAGGTTTTGTGCATCGAGTCAATTGGGAGTTTCTGCTCAGTAGCAAAAATATTCACGGGGGACAATCATTATGACAAAAGCTACAGCGCACAGCAGCAGCTTTCAGTAAACAAGCCTACCTTTTCGAGTCATGCCACCTATTACCAGCTTGTACATGTATGCACATGGTCTTACTTAAACAAATAGCACTACACCTCTAGTAATATAAGTTGTGTCATTGCTCTCCTCTCTCTCTTTGTGCCCCTTCTGATACCAAAAGACACCTAGAAACCTCCCAGTATTTGTAAACAGCTTGAATTTCTGTATCTGTAATATCCTTGGTCCGTACCAATATCAAAATACCAAACCTACCTCCTCAGGCCTATGTCTTGTTTAGCTGTATTGTATGTTAAATAAACAATGATAGGCTAAGCTTTTTTAATTGAGTAACATTTTCAAAGAACTTGGTAGAAGCTAGTTGGTTGGTTGCAGCTTCTACCAAGACTTGTAAGCCCGTAAAGTAACACCATTGGTATCACATGCGTTTCATGCATTTCATCAGCGATCAACAATCTTGGTAGTTGCCAGTTTGTGGAGAACAATGTAAGACTGGCTGAGCTTTTTATCTGCCCAGCTAGACTACTAATGTTGGCTAGCTAGCATTGGCAATGTTAAGGCAATCTAGCGTTAGTTAGTGCACAAAATGGCAACTACTTGAGGGGGGGCATATGAGTTGAACAACAGCTATGTGTTGGGACCCTAACCACATGGTTCTGACAATAGAGCGACCAGCGTGTAGGCCGAAGCCTGAATGCGACCTCTTTGCGCCAACAAAGCCTGATTAAGAAAAAAGAAAAATGCAACAACCCTATCGTCCCCACAGGTCTGAATACTCCCAGCTCCCACTGTCTAACCCTGAGATTCCACCAGATATGTGTCCGCTGTGTTATGTCTCCACCACGCCAGCAGAGCTGATAGGTTTCACTTTAATGTTCGCTTCACCAGGTTCACTGCACTGCGTATCTGCTCCATCCCAGCTCCGGCAGTCCAGAGCTCTCCAACAAATATGCAGGACTTATATATGCAGGACTTATATACTTATCACTATATCTGGTGGATGCACGATGCAGCAATTCAGCTGAATTTAGCACCAAGCAGACAGGAAGTCAAGCATCAAATCAACAATATGACATCCGGTTGCTTTTCAAAATAAAACACGCCAGCTGTCTGCCGTACCGTGCCAGACTCAAAACACAACTGGTGGGAGTTGCCGGATGGTGGACAGCGGAGCAAAACCAGATTGGAGCCGTAACGCAGCGGTCATGTATTTGGTGGAATCTCAGGTTAAGAGCGCACCTGAACACATCATCAATACTGCGCAGCAACCAGATACATAGAGAAGATAAAAGCGGTTCATAGCGGTCCCATCGTAACGTGTTGCTGGAAGCATCAGCTTTCACCCGAGCAACTGTTACTAAAAGGGAGCACTAAACGTTTTGATTTTGCACACCTACGCTGCAGTCTTTCAGCACGTTGGACGAACCAAGATTGCCCCATGTTTAAAAAACACGTCCCAGATCCAAAGTAGAGCTGTGCAACCCAGACTATATGTCCTGCAGAAGGGGGTTTCCGCTCAGAAAGAGCCTGGTTGACCCGGTTTCTATGCCTACGTTGACCCCGCTGTTTGCATAGCCTCCACAGTATGCCAGAGCACCTTAAATCGATGCAGAGGAAACGAGGTGGATAAAAGAGGACACACACCACAAGTGATGCTTAATTATTGTCTGGGCAGATACTAGTGGTTAGTGTGCATTGTCTGCTTTTCAGCTGCATTGTTTGTGACTTTAATAGTTTCCAACTGTAAAGAATGTTTGTTGCTTGCTTTTCTTTGTGCTCTCATCACATGCTTATTCGAGCCTGTCCAATCTGTTGAGCTAAAGTGTTATCTTTGCCGCCATGTGAGCATACAATATGCCGCATTCCTGTCAAGGATCAGCCGCAGGTGATTCAAACCTGAATTTGTCCACCGGCCATCGAGTGATAGGAAGGCGAGTGTTCTCCCTCTTTGCTATGCTCTGAGCGTTGGCTTTTTTCATCTTTGACTCTCTCTCTTCTCTGACCAGTGATTAGTGTGACACAGCCGCATAATCTTATGAGCAACTTGTTGGAGATTTTTGGTTAATGATTTCACTATAACACGAGATACAGGTGTCCCATGGTAGCACCGCTACTTTTTTGGGCTTGTGTGTGTCCAAAAGCCTCACGCAGCTTGAACACTCCATGACGTCATCTTCCAAGATTGCTTCGGCCATCTTGACTCCCCACCATCTGTGTTCTCTCTCTTCATCTGCAATCTTGGCTGTCTTTCTTTGTCTGTCTTATACACACACATGCACACTGCATGCTTTTTGTTCCTTGAGTTTTGTCTAGTGTTTTAGTTTCATAGTTTAGCTGCTGTAGTTCAATGATAGATTTTTGTTGATTGAAGTGTTATTGATATTTGATCAATTTTCCTACATTAATTAATTCTATTATATTGTACAGCGTAGTTTTCTTTAAAGTGAACCCTCCTGTTGAGACTGGTTAATAGTCCCTGATTCCAGGGTGGTGCCCCATTTTAATGATTTGATTATTATTTTTTAATAACTACTATTAATGATTATTCATTTCTAATACCACTCCCTCCCTACCATCAATTTCAACAGATGTAACATGAATGCAATGAAAGGGGCATGATGGAAAACCAAATTCAGTGGTTGAATTGTCTAAATTCCTCCATGTTGTCTCCAGTTAATCCTGCCTGCCGCCCGGCTAGCCTGGTCCACTCATTTCCCTCCAGAGAACTCAGTCGCAAAATAAAAATCCTTAATTCCCTAACTTCGATCTCTGCATTCACATTTAGGGCAGTTAGCAGAGGCTTTTGTTCAAAGCGACTTACAGGAATTCATACACTGATGATGCATGCGGCTGCCATGCAAGGTGCCAACCAGCTTTGACATGCATGCCAGGGGAATCAAACTAGTGATCTTGCGATAACAAATTGTTGGCTCTATCCCGTAGCTCCAGCCACCCCTCCATTTGGATTCTAAGAAAAACGCCACCATAATAGTCATAATCTGGCCACACTGACAGTGACCTCGACAGTCGCTTGTTGTGCTGACGAAAATTTGATTGACTCTGACACGGTAACTCAAGTTAACATTCCACCACTCCCTCTCTCGAGACCCATAGATGTCTTCACCCTTGACAGCTAGCTCAAGTTACTTATTGTACTGTTCTGCTGACACTTCTCTTGTCTGGAAATCATCATGAGACTGTTCAACTGTTCATAATCCCCTCACCTCACTCTCTAATTATCCTAGGTCTCCTGTCCTAGGGCTTGAAACACTTAGGGGCACGACAGTGTTTCAAGCCCTGTTTAAGATCCAAGATAACCTGATAATGGTCTAAGTACCAAAACATTGTTGTCATTAAACATCATTCAAGTGTAGTGGAAAGTGTGCAGGAGTCTTTTTCCTGATTTTGACACTGGTACACCTCTGCACACACATCCTGACCCCTCTCAACAGTTTGTGGTGGAAGAAGATTCCTCTGACTCCAGTGTGGGAGCTGTCCTCTCCTAGCGCAACCGAATCCAAACGAGTTGGTCTATCTCAGTCTATCTGACAGTTTGGCCAGAAACATGCACACCACTAGCCTACTGGAAGTAATTTTCTAGGGCTCTGGCAGTGCTTCTCCTGTTCCTCCTTAAATATATACAGTCATGGACAAAAGTATTGGCACCCCTGGAACTTTTCAAGTTTTCTCCCAGGAAAGTGTTGCAATTACAAATGTTTTGGCATACACATGTTTATTTCCTTTAAGTGCATTGGGACACAAAAAAACACTCAAACATAAAAAAGCTGAAGAAAAAAGCCAATTGTTACATAATTTTAGAAAAAACTCAAAAATTGGGTCAGACAAAATCATTGGCACACTCAACTTAATGTGTGGTGGCACACCCTTTGGAGAAAATAATTTAAACCAATCATTTCCTATAACCATCAACACATTTCCTACACCTCTCAACTGGAATTTTGGACCACTCTTCTTTTGCAAACTGCTCCAGGTCTCTCAGATTTGAAGGGTGCCTTCTCACTACAGCAATTCTGAGATCTTTCCTTAGGTGTTCTATGGGATTTAGATCTGGACTCATTGCTGGCCACTTCAGAATTCTCCTGCGCTTTGTCTCCAACCATTTCTGGGTGCTTTGTGAGGTTTGTTTGGGTCATTGTCCTGCTGGAGCACCCATGACCTCTGACACAGACCCAGCTACATTACGGGCCAAAATCTTTTGATAGTCTCCAGATTTCATGATTCCTTGCACACAATCAATGCACCCAGTGCCAGAGGCAGCAAAACAGCCCTAAAACATCTTTGAACCTCCACCATATTTGACTGTAGGTAACATGTTCTTTTCTCTGTAGGCCTCTCAGTTTTCTGTAAACGGTAGAATGACGAGCTTTGCTAATAAGCTCTACCTTAGTCTCATCTGTCCACAAAGCATTCTCCCAGAAGGACTGAGGCTTACTCAGGTATGTTCTTGCAAACTGCAGTCTGGCTTTTTTATGCCTCTGTGTCAGAAGTGGAGTTCTCCTTGGTCTCCTACCCACAGTTTTAATACGCTGCCTATGGTTTTGTCCAGTCGATTTTTGGAGTTTTGTGTAAAATGATGTCAAATATGGCTTTTTTCTTTTGCTTTTTTGTGTTGTCCCAATGCACTGAAAGGAAATAAATGTGTATACCAAAACATTTGTAATTGCAACACTGTTCGGAGAAATGTTTTTTCTTAAAAAGTTCCACAGGTGCCAATACTTTCGTCCATCACTTTATATATCAAGTTTACAGCGTTAGGCTATTTGTGGCCCCCGAACTATTATTCCTTCGCCATGTGTTTTGGTTGGGTCGGCATGTGTATACCGGGACTTGTATCCATGCCAACAATACACAGACAAGTTACTGGGTCACTCACTGCTAGCACAATTTTTAACTTTCACTTTCGTTTTTGGAGTGGGTCGCATAGTGACATTTTGCGGCTGTAGGAGCAAGTTCCCTTCAACCAGAACAAGACCCATGTACTTAATATGCCAGGAGACTATAGCTGTGATGAAGATTTCCAATTTGAAACTGCATTATGAGACGAAGCATAGGAATTTTGAAGAGACATTTCCTCAAAATTCAGAGGTAAGCACAACAAATATAAATGCACTGAAATCGTCATATCAAGCTGTAAGCAAGATTCTTGTCACATCTGTGACACAACAACAAAAAGCAACAGCGTGCTAACTTAGAGACTTAGAAACTTTGTTTTGTACTACTTTGTCAATATGGAAATTAAATTTTATTTTAGTTCATATTTTTGTTGTTGTTTTTTAATGAAATAACATTTTGTCCTGAATATAATACACAGATATCTGTACACACACACATATATATGTGTGTGTTATACAGTATTATTGCATGTGGACTGACTGACTTTAATGCATGGACCTTTGAGCCATTGAAAAAAATCTTTGTGGCCCTTTAAGATTTGTATTTGAGTACCCCTGGACTAGACTAAATTGAAGCTAATAAGTAATTCATTATTAGCCATCATTGAAGCGTCACTTGTAACTTTAAGACCTTTATTGCTGTTAGTGTTGTCAGGAGGAGGAACTAAAGCAGCACTGTAATGCATACATGACCACCATCATAGCACGGTAGGTACTTTGTACATCAGCAATTTGTAAAATCTGAAAAAGGAAGTGCCACTCCTAATTCTGTGATGGAACCACATTGATGAAGTTCACCGGTGTTTCCACCTTCGACACGCTGCCATCAAGCTCCCAGAACTCAATTTCACAAAAGTATGAGATCTTGATTCCATACAGATGTAGTCATATCTGAGCAGTTACATAAGGACTTGGTTAATCTCAGGTTTACAGAGAGGACCGAAAGTGGCAGGCATAAGCCATAAATCTACGTCTCCCATACACCTGCAAATATCCTCCCAATATAGCTTCACATTGCTGATGTATTAAAAGCAACCAGGCGTAAACATCTCTTGATAGACTTACGGGAGTGCAAATCAAACCTCCCTCTTGTTCAGTATGTAAAATCACACCCTACTGCAGCTTGTGATATATATACTAGACTAATCTTTGTCACTGAACAGAAGCAGCGGAAACTCTTGACATTTCTGCAGAGGGAGTCTATATCTTTATGACCTCTACAGAAGGAAGTTTACACTATTATGGCAGCAAAAAAAAATGCAGCAGTTCAAGTCTAATGAACATATTAGTGGTCCTTAAATATGACAACAGAGCATGGCATCAGCAGTGCAAGGGTGGAGAACTCAGCTGTGGCCATCCATGTGAAGCCCATGTAGGGTTAAACTACTTCATATGTATATTTGTTAGCAATGAAAAAGGTCAGAAGAGGAGGAAATTACAGTTTTTAAACTTCTTCATGTTACATTATCATAGAACATACATACAGAAAATTATATATACCTATAAACATTAATACCCAGAAATAATTCTGTCTTGCTCTTTCTATTTTGCATCTGGGTGAATGTAGACTGCCGCAATATGGTGATGATAGTATGGTGGCATCTTCAAATAATAAGCTAAACATATGAGATACACTTGTCAGTTATTTTGACTGTGTGAGCATCTCCCTTGTTGTTGTCCGGCACTCTGTCAACAAAATTCCTTCTGTTAAGTGTATTCTCTCCAGACTAATCATAAGTACACTTCAAGTATGTTGATTATGAGTTAACTTAAGGTTTGCTATTTTGGGCCGACTAGTTTTGTAAGTATATTTTTGTTGTAACTGAATTGCAGAAAAGCACAATTTGAATTGTATTTACAGTAGTTTCATGTGCTAAAGTGGAACAACTTCACGTTTTCTCACACACTTTAAGTATGTTGCTTTGTATATGTACTAGTATACATGCTTGATTTGTTTATTTTAAGTCTACAAATGAATAAGCAGTATATCATTAATACGTTACATGCAATACAGCTACCGGAAGACACAGATGTCAACAAACCGCTATGTAGCTACTTGCACAAACACACTGTTTTAACTACTTTTTATTCATTTTGAGTCACACACGCTACAGTGCTGTGTTGTAAGGTGTCTGCTGATGTTGCATAACTTTTGGGATGAGATTTGGAGCATGTTAAGATGCTTAAAACACAGTGTAAAGTTCTGACCCTATGCTGTTAGCTGTCAATGCTAACTCTCCATTCACGGAGCCCTGTAATGGTTGGACCAAATGTGTTTGCGTCTTCAGTACTGGCAAGTCAAGGGTAGCTTGAGCAATGAAGCTGCATGTTTAAATCAACCGAAGTTCTCCTTTAACAATGATGTCTTTAACAAATTTAAAGTAATTGTACCATCATGAGAACACCTTCCACTTCTGATCATAGTTAGCACTAGTTGAGAGAGCCTTGATACTGCTTATGGTCCTCAGGACAGCATTATCTAGCAACTGAGAGAGGGACTGTGAAGGGACCAAGCCCACAGCTACAGGACAGCTGGGCTAGGGTGCCATGTCTGAGCTTCTACCTGGGAGAAATGGTCCACCTAGACTGGCAAGGCCCGAGGTCAACCGAGAACCAACTGAAGGAGTATCAGAAGCCAGTGCTTCCTTCGCCACTGGGCCAATGGGACGTGTCCACTGATGCAAATAAATCACCTGAGCCTCTCTGAAACGAGTGCACAAGAGGGCTGCCACCTCTCTTCTGGAGCAGGACCAGCTCTGGACAGAAGGTCTGCTGCCGGATTCGCAACTCCTGGAATACAAATTGCCCTTAGAGAAGCCACATACTGGATGACACAAAACAGGAGCTTTTGTGCCACCTGGAGGCAATGCAGAGAACAGTTGGCTATCTGTTGCCACCACCAGAGGCTGAAGAACCAGAGCCCTGTGGCTCGCCACATACCCACTACTTTTGACAAGCTGAAGAGGGTTGGTCTGGAGGCTGAGAGCACCTAGGTTAATAACTGGCAATGAGGGCTCTGCTGAATGTGCACTGAACAAAATTGCTTGTGCAACAAGATTGTTCAAACTTATCCAACACAAACCGATAGAGTGAATGTGGGCTTGGGTTAGGATTAAGTTTAGCATCAGCTTTTAATACTGACTGCTCATCAATATCAAAAGGAGAGTCTCAAGCATAGAGAGAGAGAACATTTAGGTTGATCAATATTCTCCACCTGGCAAGACAGTGACCTTTCAAGGGAGCATCCCCTAGGGAGTCCAAATTCTGCTGTGGCTGATGTAGCAGGCGACCGGGCCTCAACTCTTTCTCTGACAGACCACGAATGGCAGCCACAAATATAACCTGAGTGTCATCCTGCTGACGCTTGTCTTCCTGAGCACCAACTGGGCTATGTGAAGGCTGGGGAGCTTGTTTCTTACCTGGGCCCCTATCCCTGCCTATACTGATGGGTGAGTTCACGCCGCTTTCCGCAATGTCTCCTGGGAAAACAGCGCTCAGTACCGAGGTGGGTGGCGTGAGAAGCCATTACTCTGCTTTGATCAGAAAAAACAATCAGCAGTGCCCAACAGCTGCAGATAGCCGCAAAAGGGAAACCAGTAAGCAGCCTGCTCAAAGCTGACCACAATAATTTACAACAAAATAAATAAACTTTAACAGGGAAAGGGGGAAGCAATTATATAACCCACTGGGAACAGGGCATGCAGCCCGTGTGCCCTGTTTGCAGTGGGTTGGATAATTCAATTAATACTCAACAGAAGTAATGATAACCAACTGAAATTACAAGTATTTCATATACATTGTGAATCTGCCTCTCTTTTATATTATTGTTCAGAAGCAACAGTTCATTAGAGGGGAAAAAGCAAGTGCAACTTAATTTTGAGGAGCAGTTAATCAAAAACTCATCATCTACTCAATGTGTGCGAACACAACTGAAAAACCCCACTCACTGCGAGTAAACAGGGATTATAGCTCTATTTGAATTAATATGGGAAAGAGATTACCTTGTAAAAACATCTAAATTTGACCCTTAATATATTGAGGGAAAACGTATATACCAAACAATGTGAGACAAACAGTACTTACTCGAAACTGCAGGCTACATTAATTGCTAAGCACCAGGTGAAACAAGCTAGACAATCTGAAACCTAAGGAGCAGTTGGCACGAACAGTGTAACCCTCTGCTATTTAAATGCAAGATAAACCAGGGGGACAAAACCATGTATCCTCCAATCCTCAGGGACACAAGGCACCTGCACCGCCTTGACAGACTGCTTATAGTGGAGTTCTAAACAGTTACAGCTTACCTGCAGGTTTCGGATGAGGCAAGTGAGGCAAAGAGGAGGAGGTGCGTCATGGGCAGCAAGCCAAGCCTGCTAAGGTGTGTCACATTGACTTGGTTGTTATATGGTTTCGAGGATCGGTAGGTAGATGATTATTCGAAGTGAAAAACTAGTGTGTGTATATATATATATATATATATATATATATATATATATATATATATATATATATATATATATATATATATATATATATATATATATACAAACACACACAAACACACATTATTGTACTATTGGTCAGTAGGCCAGAAGGACAGCCATATTAGGACAGCAATGTTCAAGTGGTGAGCTTACCCTAACCCTCGACCATAATCCACCACACTTTGGTCATGTTGTAGTCCTCTTTGGTTGGCACACACACACACACCTGTAAATAGACCTAAATTTACACACTGCTATTTTTATTTTACAAGAGTACATCTGTTCAAATTCTTCAAATTTCACTAGCTGTAAAGGGTTATTTTCAGTTGTAGTACTGTAATGCTCCAACTCTGCAGCATTCATTTAAAAATGTAGAATAAATATGTTGAAAAACTTAGTTAAAAAAAGTTACACCTACCTTTAACTATATTTCTCAATAATATATTCCTAGAAAGTGCATAATGGTAATAGTCTCATTATTTTAAGGTGTCTTAAAAGTGTTGTGGAAATTGGTTCACAGTGATATTGTATTTTTTTTAATCTACACTAATCAAAACTAGTTAGGGACAATGGAATGTGGGTGCATTTATGCATGTGCATGAAATGAGTGGCATTATGTTTGAGGACCAAAATTATTCACAGAACAGTAAATTCAATTTCAGACATATCCTAGGATAAACAATCAACTGAACACTATAATATCCACTTTGCAATATACTTTTGAAAACAAGAATCCATTTTAACAGATCAAAGATATTTTCAAAGAGCTTGATCAATCTCTCCCTTTTTGTCCCTGGTAGGACAGTCGAAAAGATGCCGTGGGAAGTGATTGTCTCAAAGTCTGCTGCTCTTAATCGAAAACAAGTGCCTTCTTCCCCAATGCTGCTGGCTTAATTTCTGACATAGATGATATATTTTTTCAGCAATACAGCCAAAGAAATAACAGATTAAAACCAAAAATGGAGCAAAATGTGCTGTGTGAACTTCTGAGCGCAAGAGCAGGAAAATCAATGATGCAGCAGCTGGGTCAAACTAACCCAACCAGCTACAAGACTGACAGGATAGAACACAAATTTGTATACTCAAGTTTGCTCAGTCAACTGTGGTTTCCCAGGTAAACCCACCGACCACTTTGTTCTCCCTCCCGGTCTTCTACTACTTCTTTCTCCTTCCTGTGAGGGGTGGTGTGAGCTGCTACAGCTCACAATCTGCAAAATGAGTTTTGTGGCTGGCTATTTGTTTTACAAACCATCCAGAAGAAAAACAAAGAAACAAACACTTACCACCAGACACTGAACAGTTACGAAATAGCATGCTAAGTAAAGTGTTATTGTCTCATTTGTAGCCTGGCAAAAGGGAATTGTGGGTAACCTACCTGTTCCGTGTGGTTCTTTGTTAACCATCACTGCATGAAAAGTGGGATTTTCATCCCCGTAAATGCCTGTAAACCTCCCTAATTTTCAGCAGTTAATGACAATTTACAGTTGTCGGAGTTGCCTGCAAATTGGCAGTCGTAGACCTGAACTTCCATGACAATCTACAGTACCACTTACTGACAAAAATCCCACTTTTCATGCACTGCATGCTGCTACATGTACCATAAAATGGTAGAAGATATAACAGATATAAATGATAACATGACTGCATTGCTGGCTTACTGCCATTGCTTGTTGGGCCACTTGATGGAACTGGACCACCATCAATGAAATTAAGTCACCTATGTATTTCCTGCTATCACAAGTGTAGATGTCTTCTATGAATAGGAGTTAAATACCCCTTCAGGGGTGTAATATGAGGTCGTCGGCCGGTTCAATTGTGAGAAAATGATGTTGAGAACAGGAGCCTCTACTCATTTATCTTATGAGGTGAGACGTTTACTGTGAGTTTTTAGTTAAGATGGCAACAGGACTTTATTCACATTCTTGAGGGGAAAGCAGAGCTGATGCTATCGACACCAAATCAATTGCCAGTGTTATGAATAATTTGTACACAATTGTTATTAAATGTATTGCACCAGTTTGGACCGTTTCATCCTGAGCCTTTAACAAAGGCATGTGATGTTATTCATTGGCCTGTGAGGTTGTGTGAGTGACGGTGGTCAACATTTGTAACAGGTAACAATTTAATAGGGAGTTTACTGTATAATGAACAACTTATAGAGCAACTAGCCCCATGTTGATCCTTATGCATAATAATTGGCCTAGAGGCTCCATATTCAGTAAGCAGCAATAATTGCATGACCAATATGCTCATTAACCAACTTACAGACTACCCTTGGTCTCATTTTTTAAGTGTAAAAGTGTATTCAAATTAGAGCTACTGCTCCAGACAGCGAGATGCCTTTATCTAATACTGTGGCATCCCTACCACGCTGTGTGCCTGGCTTTCAAGGGGAAGATGATAGAGCCTATAATCTATCACAGAGAATACAAACCACTTTCCCCCAGCAGAGTTGAAGAGGTGAACTATTTCCTCCCATAGGAATCTTTTCCGAAGACTTTAATATGGATGAAAACATTCATCTTTTTTTGTGTTGCATGAGGATATCGAGGATATCGATTTGGGGGGAACTGAATGGACAGTCATACTGAGGATGTCCTCTAAAGCTGCAGACATTCTCTCTCTCTTTGGCTGCAGTGTTAACAGAGAGGATTCCTCAGAAAACATAGCATGTCAGTTTCATGACAAAGCAGGGTTAATTAAAGCCTTGTATTGATGACAGTTTTTTTTATTAATGAGAATGCCGATAAGTGAGACCCCCTTAGCATTTTGGAATTTGTAGAAATGGAGGGGGGTGGTATGGTATGACCCTGTCTATGTATTCATTTCCAAGGTCAGAAAATTAGCCCACCGACTTTTAATAACTGTGCTTTTTGTCGGCATTGGAACTTGCTGCTATATGATTTTGAGTCACGCAGCTCTGTTTTGTGTGAGAATGAGTGTAGGAGAGAGGCTGCAAGAAACAGAAAGTGAGAGAGTGCAAGCTAAGCCCCAACCTAGACTGAGTCAGATGGAATCCATGCAGCTCATTAGTAGTATTTCTGCTACTGAACAAAAGCAGAGGCTAAAAAATATTGTAATTGATTTCTACGCTTGCTACGCAGCCTTCTTTTAATGAATAATTACTTCAATTGAGCACCCAGCAAAAAACTGATGCAGGGCTATTTTTATATGTAGCTTTGATTTATTTAATTTTTTGATTGCTTTTTTTCATTTGTCCGCTGACAACGCAGCTAGCGACACAGATCCATCTATCATTGTAGCGCTGATAAACGAAGCAGAGAGGACATGCTGCAGCTAAATGTCAGAGAGAGACATCAAAAATACAAGCCAATTAGTGACTGTCCATTGATCTCCCTCTGCTCGTGGATGGACAATGTTCATGAGAGTAATACGTCTGCTTTGCAGACTAAAATTTGCAAAAGCATTTCTCTGCTTTTGGACTACATTCCCAATGTCATAATCATTCATCTCAGAGGCTTCGTTTTTTACTTCTACCGACTGTACGTATGCACAGCACGCAAAGGTCCAATTTTCTATGCTGCAGCAGGTGCACTGCTGGATGGTTTTCATCAGCCTTATAAAAATGGCTCCGTAAGGGACCATGGTGTCAGATTTTATACAGCCATATTTTTAGACCTCAATGTATAAGATAAGATATAGTTATTACTGATTATGATTATTACGGTTTGATTGTGTGTTACCTGTTGGTCAAACCTGGATGTTAAATGTCACTTTCATTTAGATCTTTTGTACCTGATTCCCCTTCTTGATACTAATTCATGCCTGTTTGTAACAGCCCATGGGAAATGTGTCTTCAACAAATGTTAATATGATAAACATTATATCAAATCTAAAACAGTACATGTCCTGATCAGTTTTCATAGTTTTTCCCAGTGTGTTCCCACAGCCATACATTTTAGTGTCTCTTTCTCCCCTGCATGCTTTCAGTTGACTTTGTATGGGCTCATCAGAGATAAAATATGGCTGTCAAGTGATTAAAAAAACAAAAAAAAAAAACATTAGTCTACTTAATTACAAACTTTGTGATTAATTAATTTAAATGTATCACACATACCAGTATTTTCCATAAGAATTTCAAAATATTTTGGTGCATTTTTTTTTTTTTTTTTAAATTAATGAAGTGAGGTTATATTTCACGTTTAAAGTACTCCTGATTTTGTGTTGTTTTTTTTACTCTTTTCTAACATGATTTTATCATTTTTGCCAAATCACTTAATTTTGTGCTGAAATATGCTGCTAATAAAGTGGAATGGACTACAGTAGAACTTGGACTTTTAAGTCATCCAACAAGTTTGGCTTCTTGTGTTTTAATAAAGGTGGTTGCAGGTAGGTTCTGCACAGAGCCAACACCATTACCTACAGAAGCTGCCTACACCTTAGTGAGCATTTATACATGTGCACTGATGTGTCTGAATTGCTGGCGGCGGTGAGCGGATTGCCAGCAGACTTTCTCCATTAAACACACCAACCTCTTTAGCTTAGAGCTGAGACTGTTGGCTAGACAGAGTGGAGAGGCGGAGTGTCTGCAGGGAGGGCTGTGGCTTGAGTGCCTTTTTTTCAGCAGGCCAGGCCAGTGTTCAGGCTCAAAGACCTGACTTCATGGAGGGGAGGAGGAAACCTCAAGATTCCACCTCTGATACCTCATAAATGGAGTCTGATGAGAAGTGACTGTCATGTTTACTTTAGTAAGCATGATTGGAATGGTTGATCTTCTGTTTTGAATATGTGATGGTTTGTGTGTGTGGTTACTTCGATCGTTTTTGCCCCAAATTACCTACTTTCCGCCACATGTTGGCTATTTGGTCTCTATGCTTTTCGTTAAGTATTATAAGTGTTAGAATTTCTCTATAAGTGTTGATTCCTAATTGATTCCTCGATTCCTAACATATACATTTAATGAAAATAAATTAAATGTTGAATAAACCTTATTTAACATGGTAGATCATATTATATTGTTTTTCATATGCAGTTATAATGCAACATTTGGAATTGGGACATTGAATTTAATGGGTCATTGTTCTGCACTGTGGTAAGGACTTGTTGTTTAATAGCTTATTATTAGGCTGTTGAGTAACCGATTTCAATTTTTTTAGATGATTTCAGGCAAAACAGTGATTCCATTCTTTGTACAACTAATAAACACTTCAGTCAATGGTGAAAATCTTCAGCCTTGGTACAATACTTCAGCCTCTGTGGTATTTGTTGTAACCCATTCTTTCTTCTTGTATACTTCTAAAGAAACCAGCCCTCAGCTCATTATTATTCTTGAGAAGTTGCATCTCTATTAAACCTTTTGGAGACCCGTATGAAAGTTTGCATTGCCCAAACTGATTAGCAGCCTCTTACAGGGCAAACCTTCCATCATGAAGGATTCTGACTACATGTGGTGGAGCCTATGCAGCCCAGTTCTGTATGCAGAGCACTGGAGCATGCCTGGTAATCGGGTTGCAGAAGTGACAGTGGGCCTGTGGCAATCAAATGTAATGGAACAAGCCTGAGGATCAATACGAGTCACTGATCGCAGACAGACAAAGGTTGTTTAGTAGAAGGTAGCACTAATTGAAATCAATGGCTAATCTGATGACAGTTCTTAACCTTTACACCTCTGAGGATTCATAAAGGGGGCGAGAAATGATGGTGGCGCAGCACTCAGACTGCCGTCTCTGTACAATTACTTTCCCCCACAACGCCTTTATCTTTTTGCTGATTCACACTTTCTGGGATGCCTAACTAAGCCATTCAATGAGGTTACACTGCCTAGGATCAATACAATACAGTATTAACACTTTGGTTCAATGGTGGTTCTGCTGTATGTGTTGCATCAACAAGAAAGCCATAGAGGTAAATAAAATATGCATGTGGTGGCCCCCATTGTGAGAAGTCTATACTGAATGTGGAAGGTCATTCAGCTGGTAATTGATTAATTCACTGAGGAAATAGAAGTGTCAAATAAGACCATAGAATTTCAATTCAATTCATATAGATGTACATAGGTCAGGGTGTCCATCAAATTAGATTGAACCCAATTTACATGCAATTACATGTAATGCCCTTAAAATCGGTGTTCAATTGATCAAAAAGCCGTTGTTCATTTTGGATGGAGGATGGCGCCACCAGTCAAGCGTCAACCAGAGTGACAGCTTGAGACAGGAAGATGAGACTTGGGCCGGACGTTTTAATCATCAGATGTCAATAACCAATCAGGCGGCGGGGCACTAGAATAGAGCTCATGGTGAGTTGTCACAAACAAATTGTCAAGAAGAATCATAAGAGAACGTTTGAAGTTGATTGGTCACTGAACGCTATGTCCCTTTCAATTGAGGGATCTTTTTCTGGGTTATATCTCTTGTTCCAGGGCTTACTCGTGTTAAAGCAAGGCACCATTCCTGATTGAAATTATATAGTTTTATGATTACGACACCAATAAGCAGCCCTCTGCTATATTGACATAATTCATTCCAATGTTCACGCAAGAGATCCTCTCAGTTTGAAGTGTAGGTGAGAAGATGTACACTACACAGACATCGAGTGAGTTGTAATGAGATAATTACCACAAGGGGTTTGAATAGATAATAGGTATTGCTGCTCAGCACACATAATCAAACCAGTTTCAACATTTTGATGATAAAATACTTCAATGTACATCATGGAATGATACAAAGTTGACCCTCTATTTAATTGTGCTCTATTCCAAATGCAGGTGCACTGTTTCACTCTGTGGGAGTAAGAGCATGCTTGACATGTGGGAGATGGTTAATACACAGGCAGCAGAGAATAATGTGAAAATTGATTGCTCTGAGGGCAATTTGGTATGCAGTCAAAGCAGACCACTGCTGTGTTACACCTTTCTAGTGTCAGACCTGCCTGAATCAAAGCGATCTTTTATTTAGGTGGAGCAGAATCTTTTATTTCTTCATCATTTGTGAAGTTATATTTTCAAACAAGACAAGATATTCCGTTTGCACCAGCTGTTGCATGGTGACGGATAGCTTTGTTACAAGGTCCTTGGAAAACTACAAGAGAGGGATGTGTCTTAGACTATCAAAGTAGTTGCTGCTTTTCTTGTCTCATTTGAAATCAGAACAGTGTGTCTGTATTTGAACAAGGCTTTGATTCATGCACAGACACACTCCCTGATCCCCTGCTTAATCCCTCCATTGGCTGGGACAAGGACATGATGACAGTTTAAGACCTCTTCCCTCAAACTCTCTTGAACAGTCCTGTTGACCGATCACAACATAGTCTCCGGGATTTAGAAACATGCTTTCAGTTAATCCGCTTGTAACAGGCAACCCAACTAGGTAAATATATTCTCAACAAGCTGACATTTCCTCTGAACATCTAACAAATCTGAAAGGGTGATATTCTGAAAAGTTTCAGCTACACTCAAGTTTGTTTAACAATGTTTGCAAAGTAAATAGCTCCAAGTGTAATTAAGTGGTTATTGTTTTTGTTTTTTTTTTCTTTCATACCGCTGCGGTCCCATTCTGTACAGAATGTAAGGTGGCACTAATTCTAGAAAAAAATATGAATGGCCTTGAATGCAAAGTTCTGTTTTATCTAAGTCATGTTTTATTAGTTATTTAAATCATATTGGAAACTTTATTCTCCATGTATAAGAATGTATTTTGCTTTCCTGTCAAGAGATTTCCAATTTTTACATGTTGAGCAAACCTGCTGTGCAAATACCACCAATTTTACATTTTAAAGTTTGTTTACACATCTTGGGGAGTATATGCATACTGCATTTTGTGGCTCCAGACATGAGACACCAGTATAAGAGATAAAACTCAAATGCACTACCACAAATAAAAACTGAAATAGAATACAAACTTCCATTTTAATTTTTGGAATTGTTACAGTAACTCACTCAAAAACTGTATCGCAGTTGGACAGTTGATAGTAAGATGAATTCGTGTCGGTATTTTTAGTAGGTTTCTAGAGTAGGCTACAAACTTGAACACATGTAAATGAGTATGTGAAGATACAATACATGCGCCATTGTATGTAAATTAATTGTGTGGCTATATGCTTGTATAGATATGATATGTGTACAGCAAGATCAAATAAATACAATTTGTAGTTGGGCATGAAAATCAAAAATCAACTTTGTAAATTAATATTTAGTGAAAGTATGATAAGGAAGGTTTTTTATTCAGTCTTGATTGTGTATATGTTTTGTGGTATATTTTTTCTGTTTTTGCCTGTCTGATCTTCGGTCACTTCCACTTTCACAAGTCTAAGTCAAGAAAGTAGAGCTGAAATGATTACTCGAATAATTCAATTACAAAAAATGGTCGAAGCAAAATCTCTGTCCCGAGGCTTCATTTAATTCCTGTCACCCGTGTCATGTGGCCTGTTTAGCTCAAGGATCATTTTTCCACACGGACTGTTATTGCAGACACACACCACTACATTCTGAATTGAGTTGAGAATGTCCAAAGTTTGGGATCATATCACACGTGCATGCAGAAACAAACACACACCCTTACTTAGGAAGGAATAGTTGGAATAAAATACCTGTATGTTTTTTTTCAGGAATAAAAGCCAATTGCTTGGTCTATTTACAGGCCTGTCATTTTCATTGTGCATTATTTGTTGTTGCTGTTTAATAATACAAAATTATTGCAGTGACTGCGGGAGTACCGATTGCAGACAGTGAGCACTGATGGCGCAAAGACTCATGGGAGCAAATTCTCAAGTGCTCTTGAGACTGCTGTTCGTATATGTTTTGTTGTGCTGCTTTCTGTACATGTTTCGAGTGTTGTGTCCTGTTGTATTCTGAGGCTGTGTGTATGTTGAATTGGCAAAAACATAGATTTTTGCAGTGTGCCACCATGGCCGAGTATGATAGTGTTGGTGGTGATGTCCATCAAATGTTTATGTTCAAAACAAGACATGATTAAAGTTGCAGTTCTAAAACATCGCTGGGTAAGTGGCACATGATATGTGTTGAAGTTAAAGTTCTGTCTGGGATAATCGGTAGAATACTCAATTCAAAAAATATTAGATAGCTGTAGTCATAACGTATCTGACCAATGATCTTTCTACCTACACTAAAATGCACATCATACTATTTGACAAGAACAACGACTATATGCAGTATATACATTTGGGGTCACAAGTTTACTTGCACATGTAAAGAACATTTATATCATTTTGGCAGTCTTGAGTTCCAAGGATTTGTACAACTCTTAATCTTCTGTGATGGAATGAGTACAACACACACTTCTTTGTCACAAAAAAACATGTGTGAGGTTTGGTTCAATGATGAATTTATTATTGACTCAGACACAATCACTACAATGGGAAAGTCTAAGGAGCTCATTGAATGGAAAAAGTCAGGAAAGTCACTGGGAGCCATTTCAAAGCAGTAAAAGGTTCCAAGATCAGCTGTGCAAATGACTGTAAGTATATATTTCATAGTACAGTTGTGTCACTGCCATGATCAGCAAAATGCAAATTTGACAAGAGTCAACCAAAAACACAAAACAGCAAGTCTGCAATGTATTAGAAGCTGCTGGGAGACAGGTGTCAGTGTCCACAGTTTTACATCTCCATGGGCTGAGAGGCTGGCATGTGAGAAAGAAGTGCTTGCTCAAGACACCTGCTAACATGAGTTGTTCACAAACCTTTTTAGTAAACTCTGTGTACACAAACAATGTTCTCAATGCTCATGTTCATGTGTAGAGACCCTGATGAGACTATGAGCAAAGTTTCATGTGTGGAAACCCCAGGTGTGAATGTTTGTTAAGCTGTCTGCGGGACGGAACCCAGTACAGCCAAGACGTTTAAATTGTTGTCCTCAAAGGGATGATTTTTGAATGAATTTGAAAGCCTGCAACTGCCCTCCAGTTAGTTAGAACTGAAGAAGCCCCTTGAATGAGAGCTGAAATATCTTCAAGAAACACGTCTTCCAGTTCCCTGGAAAATAACACTCAGAATTACCACGACCCGGATGATTGAGAATCTTCATCAACATATTAATTTCAGTTGATGCCAGCCCCTCAAGAGTTTGAATGAGTCCTTGTGATTTAAAATCTTAAACTGTAATCCATGACAAACTGAAAAAGTGGGCTTAATGTCATTGAAATTAATGAAAAAGTTGTAACATTTTTAGATCGACCAGTGACCATCCCCCCCACCCCCCCATTGTGACTTCAGCATGTTGAGAGTACTTCAATTTGAAATTTCATCCCCATCTTCCACATGCTGGCTCTACTCCACCACCATCTGGTTGTTGATTTATATTGATTATGGTGAGACTGTAATCACCAACATTCCTAACAGATAGTTTTAATTCAACTGTCTGCATTTGGTTTCTTGTCTCTTTAAAACCTGCAAGATTATTGGATGTGTTCTGCTTGGTTCGCTGTTGGACCTATGACTGCTGATGTCACGGTGTCTGATCTCATATGACACAGTATTTCACAGGGGTGAATGCAATGTTGTCACATTATTTCTTTACCGGGAACAGTAATTTCCTGGTGTCTTGTCGTCAGTGTGAGGTTGCCAGGCAAGACTTCAGAAAACTACCGCTCACTGTAAAAGTAATTCTGCGCTTGGCCCCAGATCCCCCTGGGAGTGTTTCAGAAGCAGAGCATCAGGAATGCTTCATATTTTTGAGATGCTCAGACTGTGTTTATTTCATTATTTTCTGTGATTTTTGAGCTTGTATTACAGGTGAGTATGTTTGTATGTATTAATGTTGACAAATTATTAATTATAAGTTAAAGCTGACATCAGGAGTTTGTTAAAAATTAATACGTCAACTCATTACTGCAGTAGTGCTGCAGTTGCTGGCACTTCTGCGAGTTTGTAGATTTCTATGCTCCTCTTGCAGCCTGCAGCTCAGTGCTGTACTTTGAGCTGTTGTGTATGTATTCTTTGTCTATATTCTGTATCAATGGTCAGCATGGGGGAGCATGTGTTCGGTCTGTCATCCGTGCCGGTTGTTTATTCGTTCATATTTGTGTGCCTTCACAATGTTTATTTGTGCATTTTGTAGCTGCAGGCACTCGGCGATGTTGCTCATGCTGATGCTGAGTATCATGTGAGCATCTGCCATGGTGCTTTTGTGCCCAGCACCCCTGTAAATCAAATGCCCTCTCTCTGTTGATTTGCCAGAGTTTCAGGGAGGCACAACTCCATTTTGTATTCAGCAGTGGCAGGATATGCACTTTTCACTATCGTGGAGATACGAGGAATTGTCACAGTATATGTCAGCTGGACCGCGGCCTGTTTGAATAACAATCAGCACTTGTATTTTAGCAGACAAACAAGCTGAGATAATGATGACTTCTCCCATTGGGGAGAGATAAAGGCCAGACGGGGAGACAGCGCTGGTCTTTTGAAAGAGAACACAGTGTGAAGCACTACAAGTCATCAACTGGAATTACACTTCAACTTGTATTTCTCACTTCTTTTAGGTTGTGCCAGGCAATCAACAACAGAGGGGACAAAGCACACTCCCCGAACAGACCTGCACTTCTTCCCAATCAAGCTCCGAGCAGTTCAGCTCTTCAACAGCTTCAAGCTAGGTAGCTAAAAAAAAAAGATGCTTGATTGTGGGCACAAAACAATAAGGAGTTGAAATTGGGTGACAGTGGCTGTGCCCTTAAGGTATAAATCTGTTGCAAATCGTCTCTTCTGCCGCATTTCATTACTGGTGGGAGACTGCCGGATGATGTTAACAAAGAAGATGGAGAAATAGGTCACAGTACAACATTGTGATCACTTGAGACGCACTCCAAACAGTTACTGCAGGGGAGATATGATTTGTCCTGCCAGACAATTAGTGAACAATAATGAGCACAGCTAGATTAATGTATCACTCATTCCTTCCCTCAAAGACATTCCATAGGAGGATTATCAGTCACCTTTCTACTTTTATACTTAAATTTGGTGGTTTGTTTCTGCATGTGTTTTGGGTGTGTGCAAGAAGGATGCTTGCGGGCATGAAGGTTTGTGTGGGTGGTTGTTTGTTGGCAGTGTTTGAGCGGCTGTCTCGGTGTCTGTCACTGTCTCAGTGTAAGATGTAAACATCATCGTCATCCAGTTCACTGAGAAATGAAGCACACGGAAACTTTTTTTTTCAGCAACGTGGATTTATCAGGTTGAGGAGTTGCTTCCTGAGAGGGTGCGATGGCGAAGTCTCCTGTCATGGGAAAACACGTGGAGCCTCACATACCTGGGATGAATTACATCGAAGCACTTGCTCAGATTTAATAAAGGAATTTTTTAAAAAACCAATGACAGCAGATGACTCTCTCCTGTTATAGAAAAAAGGATAGTTTTATTCGTAATATATCCAACTGCAAGGCTAAAGCTCAACTGGAAAGACTGCTGTAATTAAGGCTGGGATATTTTAAAGGAGACATATTATGGTCATTTTCAGGTTGAAACTTTGTCTTGGTGTTACTTCTGGAATAGGTTTACATGCTTTGTTTACAAAAAAATACATTTGTTTTCTTCTTCTATCCAGTGTTGAGGCTCTGTGTTCATCCTCAGTCTAAAACACTCTGTATTATCTCCTGTCTCTTTAAGGTCCCCCTCCTGAAAACCCTCTCTGTTCTGATTGGTCAGCTCATGCCGGCCCAGTGCAGCAGTTTCTCTAGCGTTGTGTGCTTAATTCTCGCAGGCCAAATTTGATGCTTAATGTCATTGATTTGCTCGATTTAAGTCACATAGAGGAGACCATTGGTGCAGACTTTGGGCTTTTAAACCTCAAGACCTTTAACATGCAACATGGTCTATATAACACACTGAAGGAAAAGGTCTCTTTTAAAACATTATTTGGCATTGTTTGCATTTTGTGTGATTTGGTGCCGCCAACCCCCCCACCCAGTTTCGTGGTTCAACACAAATGTCGGAATGTGACAATTGTCAGATGTTATGTAACATTATTTGCAAACTCCACACATCATGACAATTAAATTAAACATGCCAGCTATAGCATGTTTGCCATGCAACAATCATGTTTGCACAAGAGAGACAACTGACTGTAACACTGAGGTGACCAGATTTCTGAAATGAAAACATATTCAATGAATGAATGAATTAACTATGGTGCAGGCCAGTTGATACAATATTGAACCAACTAATATTACATACTATTCATTAGCAACAACTCTAGCTCAGTGCCTGTCTGCAGCCTTTTATTTAGTGAAGCTTTTTGCCAATGGCTAAAAGCCACTCTGAGATTGTTTCTTTCCTCTTGCTTGGGCACTGTCTCTTTTCTCTACTTACATTCCTCTGTCACCACTGTCTTCGGTCTCTTCAACTCTGTCCTGATTTCCATAGAGGCTGTTGAGCTGATTCTGTTGCTCACTCACACATCTCTGGTTATGTTGCCCGTGTTGGTGCCTGACCTGAAATCTTATTCCAGGCGGTTCAAAGATGCCGTGATAGTGGCGAAAATGCCCCGCAAGAGTCAGCTAACAGCGCTAACTAGTAGCTACAGTCAGCAGCAGTTACAGGTTGCTTTCGGGAAACTCAGACAGAGAGTTGAGGAAGTGCACCCAGAGGACATTAATGGAAAAAAACAGAAAACATTTTCTGCATAAAATATGGTTGAGTTTAACCAAAATCACCGACAGTGCTGTGTGAGATGTACTGCACAGAAACGAGACAGGGGGGTGTTGAGCCTGAGAGATGCCCGCCACCTATTACAAGTCACTGTACCATCAAAATGATTTTAAAGCTTTCAGTTTAAGGTAGAATAGTTTTATAACGTTGCTATAAGTTGTACCTTTTCAGGCTAAGATAATATCTTTCTCAAATAAGATTATCCATCCACAAAGTAAAACCATTTTTAATTCATCCCCATGACCACCAGCCATTTTTTCCTCATCTAATCTTAGGAGAGGATCAATGTATAATTCATGTGCAGTAGATCTCCATCGTCCGGTGCCAGTCCAGGTGGCTGAGAAGTGGCACACTGCAGTGGAATCTGACAATGAATGCTTTTGCTTCAAAATAGAAGCTCTGTGAGAGGAGAAGCAAACTACCCTCTGGGTGCTGATACGCTCATGTGAAGTAAGCAATCTGTTGACTCCTCTGGTCTAAAAATAAACACCAAAGAAAGGGGCAATATCTTATTTATCTCCGTGTGTGAGTGCATAATCCCCCTGTTTCTGCGTGTTGTCTTTGGAACTGATGAGAGCATCATAACTTGAGGAACGGAGCGCTGGTTCTGTGAAATATTGTATTTCTCATCCCCAGTGAGCCCAGTGTCTAACTGCATCAAATAAAAAGAAGAAAGGCGAAATATTTGAAGGGCTCTTATACCACTTCACTCAAATTCACAAGATGGAAAGAATTCCAGATTATGATGATTGAAGTTGATGGTTGAGGCAGACTTCTTGGGCAGCCTCTTTGTGAGGCTTGACTGACTGATAATACTGCAGTTTGACAGTCACAAGGGAAGAGGTGAAACTCAAATCATGTCAGAGATTTTCTGCTGAGTGAGATGTATGTTACATATCTGTTGTCTCGGTTAGGTTCAGTCATGGTGCATTTCTTTTCTACCAGCAAGCTCGACTGTACGGAAGAGTATTGCTGCTACACAAGGGTAAAAACTTGCAAAAATACAACCACGTTTTAAAGTTAACATTTTACTGTAATATTGTGGAAAGTTTCATGTTAAAACATGATAGTATATTGTAATGACTAGTCTAGTTATTAAGGCCAGTTACTACTAAGGTTACTAGGAGCAAGCCAATTACCATTTATACTCCATACGCTCACACGTCACTGGTGTTTCAATGATGCTGGATTTTGTCCATAATCTCACAGACCACACAAGTCCATGTCTGTCTGGAAACACCTCCAGAGCCTTGCCAAGTGGCCAGGATCCACAAGAAGCTGAAGGATCCATGACTCCTCCTCCTGGTTCCATTTTTGTCTTTCTTGAAGTAAGGGCAAGTACTCACATCTTCTCCAGAAAAGATCTGATCATCTCGCATACTGGTCATTAGGCCTGAACATTCCAGGTCGCAAAGATGGTTTATCCTTTAGGACAAGGAGATGGTTCAAGTCACTGACAAACAAGAATTTGGTAATTGGTCGGTCATTCAAAATGGCTTCCGCTCACTAAACACTGTGTGCAGCACAACGTCGTCTAAACCTCGCTGACATAAAACCGAGCTGAGAACTCTTGTCACTAAGTGGATCATCTGTTCCCTCACACCTGCTCACCATACAGGTAAATATAACTCCTTATAACCTGAAGGTCGATCTTCCTTTTCCTCATTTCAACTTGTCTACTTCTGTGTTGGTAAAACGGTTGTAGATCAGAAACAATCCTTGTCTTAGGAAGATCTGCAATCTTTTGTTCAACTGCTCTTCCACTGTAGCGTCTGAAAAAGCTGCACTCCACAATGATCTTCCTAACAGCAGGAACAAGCGTTTTTGATCCAAAAGATCCTTCTCACAGTAGAGAGTGAGTTCGCCCACCATGGCCCAGACTCTGATGAAGATGTTTGCGAATGACCATAAAAACATGCTGGTCTTTGTAGACGATGGAATGGCTGTTTGGCCCCCTTCAAAACTGGGTCTAGCCTGTATATGGGACTTACTCGACTCACAGCAGCCTTTTTTGACGACAAAGTAGAAATCTCCTCACTGAATCTCTGTTGCCGGCAAAAGCAAATGATGGCAACCTCTGTTTTCAATAGCTCCACTAGTCTGAAGAGGCAGATTCCACCCAACAACATGGCCTTTAACCTAAGGAGCCAGGCAGCTGATGTCTTGAGCCCCCTCCAGTCAGAAATTTCAGCAATGAGCTGGTCAATGGGACAAGTCACACACATGGATGGCATTGGCCGTTGCTCCCTTTCTGATCTCTTTATCACAGGCATCCACTGTGACATCCAAAACAATCTTAGGCCATTCCTCCGAAATTTTCCACAGAAATGCCAGACCCTCCAGCTACCTGTTGCTCTCCAAGAAATCAGAGACCTTCATTCCTCTTGACATGTCCATCCAAAATACTGAATCCTCCAACTGGACATTCAACAGTTCCTTTAGCATTGAATCTACCCTGACAGCAAGGACAGCTGTTGCTCTTTATTGTGGAAACATTCATTTTATTGTGCAACCATAATGTTTTTACAGCAACTCACTGAGGTGTGACTAGTGTATGATTGTTTGCCGTTATTTGTCTTCAGTAGATCATTGGTAGCCTACGCAGGAAGTAAAGCCGACTCAGATCCTTCTTGTAGACTGCCTCTGTGTTTGTAGACCACTCCAGTTTATTGTCTAGCACAACACCCAGGTATTTGTATGATTGCACTATTTCCACATCTGTCCCACCAAAGCAGACTGGAAAGAGCTGGGCCTTGTTCCTCCTGAACTCTGTATTACATTTCAGAACATGAAAGGCTTTTTGTGTTGACAATAACTGAAATAAAACATTCCAACCTGCTGGAAAGGCTTTTGTGTCAGCTTTACTCAAATGTAGGTTACAGTGGTTGTTGAGTATGCCTGCTAACACAGACCTGTGTTTGTTACATTAACAGAATGGGCTGTTCTGTTCTCAGAATTTAGCATGAATGTATACCTCCAAGTTTCATTTAGCAAATGTTGTAATATATCATAGTAGTAATTATTTTTGTCCTTTATATTCTAACAACTTGCAACAATTAATTTGCAGACAAACAAATTGAATATGTAAAATAAATAACATTGAGAAGTGGGGAAATACTTCGCCCTATTCGTTTGAAGCAGGTGACTGTAAATTACAAATAGTTCCCTTAATAGTCAAGTTAACGCCCACGTTGTGTAAATAGCAAATACAAAGTACTTGTGCAAATGGCATGTTGGTCATAAAGTGAAATCTATCTTGAGGCAGCAGAGAGTGAATGCACCAATGAAAAAAAAAGTTGGTCAAGAGTCAAAAACGCAGTTTGTTTCCTGCTATTTAAAGGACGCGTTAGATGCGCCTACACAGAAAAGTTCACACCATTCATACACTCATGATTTGAGAGGCTGCTTTCAGTTATTTAAAAAACAAATAATCCATGTAGTCACTGTAACCAATCATGGAATATTCAGTTAGTAAACCTAAAAAGCTGTAGTTATAAACTCTCCAAAAGAAATGAGTCAGGAGTTTTAAATAATCAGTTCAGTTTATTATCTCTTCCTTGCACGCAAATGCACGTTAATGTAGAGATACCCATATTGTTTCTGCTGCTGGAGGATCACTACAGGTAATGTCATTAAGATTTTCACATCAAGGACACATTTCTCCCCTCTTGTCCCACCAGTTATTAAGTAGTGGTCCTCGACATATCATTGACTTCAAAAGTACCTTTGTTTCCCACTACTTTTTTTTTTTTTTTTTCATGATTTATATTTTATTCAAACGTTCAGACTTTTAACCTGCTTTTTGGTAGCTGTTGTAAAGACTTCAATATAGGAACATATTGGAAACTGTGCTTGTTTTTTCCATCCAGGATGTGTTGAGCTGGCTCTCCTGAGCTGAAGTTCTCTCTATAGCACTGCTTCTACAGATGTGCAGTACTTAGACGACCACCCTTTGGTATTAACCTATCAAGGGGTTACTGACTGGATTCGCATCAACTGTTTCTTACAGCTTCATTGACTTGGAGGTCTCTCTGATGAAACATGTTGCTCACAGTGTTGCAAGTTAATGGAGCAGGTGTGAAATAAATTAAATAATGAGGTTAATCTAGAAACTCATCAACAGCTGTGCTTGGCACATGCACAAAATGCTCCAGTTTCAACAAAGCATTTGCAAATCTTTGCTCTATCACCTTCTGCATGTCCTCCGTATGAGAATGACTACTTGAAGGGATGGCAGTATCAACCTCTCCTGACTATTTTCCCCAGACACATTCTCAGATGAGGTCACAGTTCGGACGATTCTGAGTTTAAAGTCGACCAATGTGTGAATGCAGTGTTTTTGTTTTCTCTGTGATTCAAATGCACAATAAATGTTTTAAAGTCACAGCCTAAATAACACAACATACAACTGACAGTCTCATTGTTTTTGAGATGTGCAAAAGTGGCAGCCAAATACAGCATTCTCCCTAAGAGTGACCCCTGTGGAATGGATTTTGCTATGGTGAACAATAAGGGCGTTCCATGTCTTAAATGTGCAGTGGCACTGCTGGTATGCACACGGAAAGTGAAACTTAGTCCAAAATGTGGATGCTTTAACTTGATACAGTTTCAGAGCACCCCCTACAGCAGCAAACATCCAGCATCTAATTGTAAAAACATACATACATTAAGCCTAACCCAAACCCATCATTAGTCATTAGAGCTGCATATGGTTACAACATTATACATGTGTTATTTTGACAGATATTGTGGATTTATTTAAGTTTTGCAATTGTGGAAATGTTAATTTTTGCATCACAATTTTCATTTTCATGGGAAAAACACATTCCCCATAAACATTTGAAGTCTACTTAATTAAAATACATTCACAAAAAGAACATAAATTAATAGTGTTCCCATACTGTTGTGAATTTAAGGATCTGATGTATATGTACATCCTGCTTTAATGATTACAGGTGCTGCTTCCAGCCATTTAAACATTCCCATGCTCAGTAGTGTTACTGTAGCAGACATTGTGGTTCATTTATGCAACAAATCTAAAAGCTGCAGTTACATACAGGACAGTACAGAGCATACTATCCAGATAAGATGAGATATTTCAATAATCAGTTAAGTTAAATTACACTCTGTCCTGTGTGAAAATGTGTGCATCATCTCTCTTGTTACATCACATAATACACACAGAGATACACTACAACACTCCTGCTCCTGCAGATAAATAGAGCCTTTTGGTCATATACACTCAACAGTTGTTGTCATCATCTATATTGAATATTGATGACTATCAAAGGCAAGCTCCATACAGAAAGATAAGACTATCAGATACTGTGCTGGGTAGCTTGTATCCATGGTGCTTCTAGCTGATCAATGACAAATGACACAATGTCCAGAAGGTCGAGGACTGATTCCTTTCTCTGTACAGCCCTATGTAATATAAAATCCTCTGTAGTGTACACTAACTTATCAAAACCTCATCAACTGTGCTTAATAAGACTAATATATGTCTCAGCCCAAGAATGAAGTATAACACAAATCAAGTAAATTAGCCATTATAACAATATAAATTATCAGATTGTAACGTGAAACTTTTGCATGTTATTTCAATTTAATCTTAATTTATAAGAGCCTGGTTGAGCTGAGCCCTGCCGTGACTCCTTCGTGATCTGAGTCCAATCACCTGGACCATGACTGTGACAGTGCACCTAATAAGGCCACTATCTCCACAGCTAATTGAGCCAAATTAGTAGCCAGCTACTGCCAAGGATAGCGAGCAAAGAGCATTGTTTGTTATTATTTTCCAAATTATACCTTCAATAGAAGCTGTCGCCTCATCATTATGTCATCATATTAAAATAGAAGACACCCATCTTAAATAAAAACCATGCGAGGGTTTCCATCTTACAAGGTTTATTATTCATGGCAATCAAGCAAGAAGAATGGCTATTTAAAATCCTAGATGACACTATAAGCACACTGCTCTATAGATATATAAACCACCATAACACCTCAGAATATATGGTCAACCAACACCAAAAATACTGGGACAATTAAGAAAATAATCATTTTTTAAAAAGTGAATATACTGTGCCAATTGACTAATTAATTGATTTTTGATTTTATGTATGTGTAGTAGTGTATTAATGAATGCTTTATAACACACTGTAAGGTAGGCAACTACTGAACAGCTACTTTTTCAGAAGGACTAGGTTTGGAAGAAAGTGACAGGGTCCCAGACTTTTACATATCTTTGACCTGTAAGGCCCAGAATCTAAATGTGTCAAAAGAATGTCATGTCATTTATTAACTTATAAACTGTTCATACACCAAATAGAGGTGACTATTGTGAGAGGTTAAAATTGTCTGCAAGTGTTTTACAGTGCGTAAAAAAAAAAACATTTATTGAGTGCTAATGCTATATATCGCTTATGAATGCTAAATAGGGGAGTTAAATCAGGTCTTACTGCTAAGCCAAGGAGATGCTTAAAGAAAGGGCCCTCTTTGTAGCTCTCAGGGCAATTTCCCAAGAGGTCTTAAGGTTTGTTTAAGTGTGTGTGTGTGTGTGTGTGTGTGTGTGTGTGTGTGTGTGTGTGTGTGTGTGTGTGTGTGTGTGTGTGTGTGTGTGTGTGTGTGTGTGTGTGTGTGTGCATGAGCTCATTAGCTGCTGCATTTTCCTGAAAAACACTTGAAATGGTACAAAAACTGTAGCTTCAATCTGCATTACAAGATTACCCATACTGTTGTTCTGGCTTTACAGTATGCTCTGAGGAAGCTTTCCTTTCAGTGAAGCATTCTTTTTATGTGCAAATTCAAATTAGTTAAGAGAAGGAGACAAGCTGAAACTTGGGTCAGTAAATCTTTGTCACGGTGATTGTTTTTTTCTGACAAGGTGATGAAAAAAAAGTTCAAAATTATCCCTGCGCCAGAATCAGAAATAAAAGTAATTAAACACAGCAACATCATCAGTCTCCCCAACGGTGGACCTGCCAGGCCAGTCTCTTCACTAAATTAACACTGGGTATGCTTCCGCCAGCCCGGATGACGGCTGTCTTACAGTCTTGGCTTACTATCTTACCTGGCGCTGAGCCAGAGTCAAATGTTTTGATTGGGTATGAGAGATAGAAGCACACCATTCACTCCATGGGACAAGCAGCTGAGGCTGTTTATGATGAGATTATTCTGCAACCAGTTGATTAAGTGGTTGCACACATTTCTGTCTTGAGGGTGAAGGGATTACACCGGGTGAACTGGGAGGCAAAACTAATTCTATCCATAATGACATGAAGGAAAATGTTCTTAGCATAATCCTATTGATTCACAATATATCACAGTCCAAAAGATTTTGTGATTGAGATTCTGACTTCCACATCTGGGATGCCTGTGTAAGTATACTAACATCCCATGTGGAATCATGTGGCCATGATGATATGTATCTTTTTTTTTATTAGATGCACCCCTGGCTTTGCAGACTATTACTACTTTAGGTTTGAGGGATGACACCTCTCTGGCGGGTGAGGAGTTGGAGGTGTTGCTTGAGGTAGAGAGGCTCCAACTAGATACAGTTGGGATCACCTCCACATACAGAAAGCTGCTGGAAAGAAGGCTCAATCTGTTGGCAGCTCAGAACACCTGGACTTATTAAAGTCCATGGGTGGTGTCCTGGAAAAGGTGTCCATCTGGGGACTCCACAATTCTTCTGGGGGACACTGGGGGAAAAAACGTTGAAGAAACCAGGAGGGGGATGATTGACACTCGAGTGTCACTATTGAGCGGTGTTTTGTTATTGGACATCTGTGCTTTTCACACATTGACTATAACAAATACCATGTTCGAGCACAAGGTGGTCTATAAGTGTACTTGGTACTATTCCAGTTTATGCCAAAGGTCAGTGATCAAATTTGTGGTCACATCATCTGATCTGTGGCTGTATGTGTTGAACACTGGGGTAAAGAGAGCACATCAGATGATATGGCAACACCTGTCCTCAGAGGAATTTCTTGTGTATTCCACAGGAGGTTGGGGACGTGAAATCAAAGTTGACCGTGGTCAAAGCATCCATTGTAGAGGCAGCTGCAAAGAGCTGTGGTCAGAAGGCCATTGGTGCCTGTCGTGGCGGCATTATTCCAGATTAATGGAAAGAAAGCAGAAACCTGTCTACATGTGTTTTGTAGACTTAGAGAATGCCTACAACTGTGTTCCCTGGGGGGTACAATGGGAGTATGGGGCACCAGGCTTGCTGCTACTGGCTATCTGGTCCCCAGACCTGTTTGTCATAAATTCATGGAGAGGATCTCAAGGCATAGCAAGGTGGTCATTGCAGATGACGTGGTTTGGTTGGCTTCTTCAGTCTGTGACCAAATGAGTAAGATCGCAGATGCAAAGACATGCGGGGGCGATGGATGAATGGATGTATGGATTAGTTTATCCTCTCACTACATTCAGACATGCAGAAGGAGCCCAACACCAGTCTCTCTTCACCCTACCACCATAGAAGTAAAAGTGGTAATCAAGATAACTACTTGAGTAAGAGTGCAAAAGTACTAACTAAAAATCTTACCTTAGTGAGTCTAAAAGAAGAAAAACACCAGCACACTTCTGTCGTTTCCCCAAGTCATATTTATTGTGGATCTGACAGTAATTATTTCAACGACAGATGGTCTTTATCAGGTAAATGAACAGACACCTGTTTTATTTGTGACACATAATAAATCCTCATCTCCTGATTAGATAATCTGCCACATTTATACCAAGTAAATATTGTGTTGTTACTTTGAGCAGTGAAGGCCGGTCCAGAGTGGAGAGCTGGGTAGGGACCCACAGCCATGGTTCAGCAATTGAAGTCCGCCAGCATTTGACCAGAAGCAACCCAGTGGTTGAGATGTTGTCTGCTTGGGAGTCTCTCTCTCAGCGGATTGATGGTCACTCTGGTGTTACTGGCTTTCACGGATAACTCAAAAGATTGTGCACTAGCCCACTGACACATAACTTCTTTGGGAAAGCTGCAAGGTTGTATAAACTGCTAGCAAAGTTATAATAGACTTTGAAACTTGTTAGTGAAATGAAGTAAAATAGAACCAGTGCACAAGACAAAAGGGCAAAATGAAAGTAAGAGAACAGCTACAAATGCTAGAGAAAATTCACACTGGAGCATTACCTATGCGCTGTTTAATGCTGCTCTGCATAGCCATTAACCAAGCAGTCATGACTCGCCAGTCTGGATGAAATCATACTAATAGGTTTGCAGCTCATTAGTAGAGAGGGTTTGAGGGGCCACTGAGATGACCTTGTTGTGGACTGTAACTTTGCTGACCTGTGTCCGAGACAATTGCTGTCTGTATCTCTAAAGTATGATCATCAATTGTTACATTATTACACAATTTTCTAAATAAAGTTACGTTTGTTTTGTGTCTCCTATATTATATTATGATTTTAAAAATGAATCAGCAAATGTTGTGTTTAATAGACCGTTTCTGTTATGTCAAAAGTTCTTATAAACAGTGTCTACATTTTACAGTGTCCTTAAAGGTTGATCATTCCAGTACAGATGTAGCCCACACCACATGAAGACATTAGGTTGACAGAGATACCTAAATGATTTATTTAGGTGAATCAAGAGATAATGTTGTGTCCATGATGTTTCATCAGTATTTAATCAGTTTCTTTTCGTTAGGTTACACCAATAAGCATGACCAGTTCAATGCATGACACTAGACGCTCACACACTGTTTGCTTGAATAATTACATTATGGCAGAAAGCATGAGACTTATTACCACAAGAGACACACTTGCAGCTCTCTGTCATCGAGGGGTTCTCTGCAGTTCTACTGACTTCGCACAACTGCAGAGCACTGCATTGTGTGCCATTAATTCAGCCATAAATATAAAAGGTCAGCACGATTTGAAAGCAATAATCTAGCCCTAACCTTTAACCCTAACCCTAATAATTCACTAATGCAGTAGCATGGTTTACAATAATGAACAAGTTCAACAAAATATTTAATTGTCTAAAATGACACTAGTGCACTGAAAAGTGAATTACTGAGATCTGATGCTTGTATATAATCCCAAGCCCCTTTATCTAGATTATAATCTTTAAAAAAAGAACAGTTTTCATATTGGTGCATATTAGGAAACATATGCCATGATATGATAGGCCATTAACAGCAGATGATATCTGCCAACCGATGAATCAGTTACGATCTACCGCATGGGTATGCGATATGTATCTTCAAGGTGTATTTATTAGCATACAACAAATGCATTTTCATCCAAATCTGCAAATGATGAAACCTAATATCCCAATATGTCAATCTACAGAAAAACACTGTAACATTGCCATGATGTAAATGGATAACCTAAAAATATTTGAGGCTTTGTGGACAATCTTTTGTGTCATGTGTAAAAGAAATCAATAAAAGCACATTTAATTTGAGCCATTTTCCTAAGGTTGCTTGGTTCATCAAAATTGGATGTGAAATGTGATTTATTACACTAACATGTAGACTCAAGAGGATTTGCTACAATGTAACAACAAAACACCTAACATTACCAACACTTTTTTTCTGGTTTAAAGGTTCAACATCTTTTTCAGAAAAGCTATTTTTGTGAATTTATCATGATGTAGTCCAGGACAAGGAGGCTGTAGCAGAGAATGAGACACTGAGGCCATCAAATTGCAAGTCAGGATGAGAAAATGTTAAATCTTATTTAAGGAAGGCGTGGACCTTTCATTGGAATAAGTGGCAGCAAACCCTGGTTACCGGCTGTCATAGTACATGAATAAGTGGGACATCCTGCACAGGTCTACCAGACAGACAATCAAATTCAGGCCTATAGGTAACATACACAATATAAAAACTTGCGTTAGCTTTGACTTTTGTCTGGATTGCAGTGCCACTCAGTTTGCCTTCAGCTTTGTTCTGGGGGATGTTAATCAAACTCAGAGCTGCTGCTGACATTTAGCTTTCCACAAGAGCTCTCTTCGGGGTGACACAGTAATCATAAATTTCCTTGTCTCCCTGATTTTATCTCATACATTTTAACTCTCTTCCTGTGTACCGCTCCTGTCGTCAGACCACCCCGGGGTGTTGCTTGTGCCAAACCTCCCCTCCCTCTGCCTGTCGGTCTCCACCCTATTTTTCCTGAGTGTGAGGTAATTACCTCACTATGAATTCACTGACAACTAGATCTGTGGCAGATATGATAAAAATAGCTGACAGGGATTTTGACATAATAGTCACTTTGTCTCATAGAGAAAGGGGCTTCTAATGAATTCCGATGAGGCCCACCTCGATAATTACCTCCATGTCATTCAGATGAAGCCAGGATAAGACATTTGTTTGCTAAGGCTGGTAGTGATTGTCGAGCAAAAGTGACTCGCAGCTGACTTTAGGACAACCTTGGATTGGAGTTTATGATGACTTTGTCCAGACTGAAAACGCTGTTCTGCAAGATATCCTTGAATGATAATAGAGCGTCTGGTCCAGTGTGTTGTCCGTTGTCTTCGACGCCGTGCATGGACATCTTTATTTGCAGAATAAAAGCAGCTGTTAGTTCAATCAAATTCCCAGTAGTGGCCCTTTTAGAGTTTATGAGCAAGAAGAAAAAAAAATCTCAGATTCGTGAATAAAAAGCTCCCCTAATCCTCTGAAGCTTTTTGAGGGTTGAAGGAGATGAGAATACAACTGCATAGAGAAACTTGCATTGTTATTTACCAAAAGTGTTTTCCAGCCAACAGCCCCCCAGAGTGCTTTAAGTGGAGAGCTACATTAAATCTCGTCACTTTAGAGCCAAGGTCAGGCAGGCTCTGAGTCACTCCTACAGGTACTACATTAATACTCTAATTGCTACATTAATTGCTTTCTAATGCTGAACTGAGCTGGTCTGTGAAAGCAACGTTTCAAAAAGAGCGTCCTGGACGTTGTGTTGTCCAGGTGAAAAGATAAAAAAGAAGCCTTTTCTTACGAGGCTGTTTACAATCAAGTCAACACTGGGGTTTGTCCTCTACGTGCTGCAGTGTGAATCTTATCAGAGAAGCCACAGGGATCTGCTATGTCAGCCATTTCTGATCCTCTAGTGAGATCTATAGTTTGTTGTCTACTGAGAATTTGATTTAGAAAACAAATGTTTAATTATTATCTGCTCGGGTTATAATGACAAAGAGGACTGTGTTTTGGTGACTCAGTTGGCAGAGCAATAATTGCAGCAGAGAAAAAGAGCATGTATTAGGATGTTTGTCATGACAGCAAGTCTGAGTTTCACATAGAGGAGAGACGAGAGGGTGGATTTTAATTTTATATACAACATCACTCTGCTCAGTGTTGTGGGAGACTGCAATCTGTACCACTGAAATTAATTTATGTGTATGGCAGGTGGTGAAATGCCAACACGTTCTTACTCCCAACAGGCGCCAAAAGTACTTTTTTTTGGAAAAGATCATATTTTGATTCAAAATAACTACATTCAGTCTTGTAATGTAAGTTACTCAAGTGACTCATTCACATATTGTAAGTTTACGTAAGTTAACTTCTAATGTTACATGAACTAAAAAGAAGGCGAATGAATTGAATTGTGCAAGTTAAAAGATTATTATTTGACAGTTGGGAGCAAGAAGTCATAATGTAATTTCATATGACATCTCATCATATACCATTCTAGTGAAATTTAGAATAAGTAATGCTTTTTTTTCTGCAAATGAGATCTCATACCACATTCAAGTCAATATAAATGGGAACACTTTTTCATTCATTAGATACATTTGAAGCATTTTCAGGGATTAGTGAGTGTGATACAGACTGTGAGACGGGAGAAAAGTTTTTCTTACTTGTAATGTCTATAAAGTCAATTCTGTTTGATCGTTGCTCCAGCCGAAAATCTGACAGCAATTTATAACACATGTGATTCTACACCACATAAAATCCTGGTGATGTGCAGGGGATGGATCAACACAGTAGCTAATTTATTTTCTTACTTCTCTCTTATTCTCTCTATACAGGCTCGGTCTACTTGAAGATCCTCTTTCATGAGCAGGATTTCAAGATGTGACATGGAGATTCTGTCGTTAAATTTTTCCTACTTACCCCAATGTCACATTATCTTTACCAAGTTGAGTTACTGGATGTCTGTGAAATCAGTCTTTTTGTTGCAGATTTATGGCTGCTCTGCGGATCTCCATGCAAAAATCACAGGTTTTTTCTGAAGTGGCATTCACCAATCTTCCCTCACAGGATTTTCTCTGTAGGTACGTAGTGGCCCAGGGGGCGGCAGTTTGACAGCCCTGACCTAAAGTGGCTCCTAACACATGTAACCTGTTAAATGCTTAATCGTGTTTCCTATACATTACTTGGGTGGGCCGAAATATTACTGGCAACCCATTTTAGCATTTTATACTTTCTTAAAACATTTTCTGAGCGAATGACCCCATTTCATAGAGACATTCATGAGTTGAAAACTGAGCAAATTATTGTTAATTTGAAAGATTTTATAAAATCAGTAGCCATTGATATTACGCTCTCTCTTTGAGGTAGCTTTCAGTCTTATAATGTAAGTGTCTGGAGAGAGGGCTGGGGGGTGTGAGGGGACTGTCTGTTGAAGCTGCTGATGAACTGAGAGAGGGGTGGTACACATGCTCACACATACTTTTGTTATATGCGGATGATTTATTATTGCTGACCCAATATCTACCATCCCCCAGAAACAAATTGAGTGGTTTAAAGAATGAATGCTTTCCTGTAAATAATACAGCCCTTCAGATCCCCGATAAGTACTTTCCCTATAATATATCAAGAAGCAATTTCAAATATTAGGTGTGAATATCTGTTGACAATTATCAGAGCTTTATAATATTTCTCACCCCTAATTGACAAGCTTAAATTGGAATTGAAAAGTTGGAGTAGTTTGCATATAGCCATTACTGGGAGGGTGAATTGTGTTGAAATGATGTGAAATGTGCTTCAACGTTTTTTGGAAATGTTTTACATCTCTTGGCAGAGCGGTTTGAGAGATGATGGGAGTCAGGGTGATGACATGTAGCAGCTCTACCAACTAAGCTACTGGGGAGAGACATTTTAATCACAGCAGAAAGATCGTCACTGACTGATTTCATGTACTTAAACACACTAAATAAACACATGGTCTTTGTTGTCATGACTGAATAGACAAATAGTCCATTTCAGAATAATATACCTATAGTTATTCTCAAATTATAACTATTAATGCATTACTATGTTAATTGTTTTAGGGCTGCAGCTAATTTCAGTGTCTGTATATACTGCTGGGTAACTTAACCTATAATAACCTAACCTAGCTACAACTTTAGATTATTGATGGAAAATTTAAAGTAGGTAAAGTAAAGTGGCCAGTGGGGCTAACACCAATTAAACTAACTAAAGCTTTAAAATAAATTTAGTGGGATAAAAGTGTAATATTTGCAAAGGAGATGTAATGGGGTAAAAGAAATGGTTTAGGTTTAAAGGGCATCTATGCTGTATATGTTTTTTTTGTTTGTTTGTTTGTTTGTTTTTTTATGAGGGAACTCCCATTTCATGATGAAACCCTGCATTTTGAAGGAAGGGATGTGTTTACAGTGGAATCTAGGCACATGCTCAGGAGGGGGGCTGGGGTCCCAGTTGCTGGGAACCTTGTGATATTTATCAACTGGAACCTCGTGCAAATGCTGGCATTAGACACTTTTGTAGTAGGTGATAGATTAGGTGACTGCAGCAGTAAGTGATGTGCACTGTAACTTCAGTCACTATGTTTTCCCACTTTTGCCACTTAAAATGTCAGAGCAGGAACTCCGAATTGACAATGTGTACAAAACCTTTACGTGTCACATTTCAAATTAATAGAGGTATACTGTAATGTTTTATTTTCTTTTAAGAGTCAATGTCTCGGTCACCTGCCCAGAGACTGCAGTAAATTTGTTTGTAGCTAACTCTGGTACGGCTAAGTAGATGTGCACTGTCCCTGTCAAACAAACAAACAAATATTGTAACAGTTTAATAATAAAATTAATAGATATTAGTTACGTTAACTTTTTATCTAATGAGAAAATGCCAGCCGTTGTTCAAAACACACCATACAATAAATTCATTTCTTTACTGAATATTCATTCAGCAGTGCTCAGGCAGCACTATAGCTATGGTGTTCACATCTTACTCTGTATTGAGGAATTACTTCAACAAGACCAGAGGTGATTGGAAAGACAACCCAGGACTGTTTCAGTTTGTTTTATTTCATTTATAGCATGTTGTATGATGAGTTAACAAGCCAGTCAAGAGAAACTTGATTTCAGATGTTGGACATTGTTTTGTTTTGTTTTGTTTTGTTTGGTAAGGAAAACAGAAGAAAGAGCATTACATTTCTATGTGTTTCATGGGTTTATTTTTAACATTTGTCACATCAAATGATGGCATATACTGTATCTCCCAGCTGAAACCACAGGGGCTATTGGGCCATTGTCTTTTGTTGGTACTTGGTGGTGTTACAAGACTGGTCAAGCTGGTCAGCATGCTAACATCATTACTGTCCACTTTCGTGTCTTCACATCCTGTTGAATACGTTAGTTCTTATTCTAATTTGAACTCAAATCCTGGCCATATCTTACAAACTGCTCATTTACGAAGTGTAAACCCTTAAAGGTCCCATATTAGGAAAAACACATTTTCTCTGGTCTCTCCATATATAAACTGATCTTCCATGAGCCTGCCAACTCCCAGAATAAGGAAAGCAAGTGATTCCTACATGGTCTCTGCAGCCCACCCACTGGTTAAACGGCGCTCCCACAGGCTGTTCAGATTCAGCTTCTGTTGTTACATAACAGCAGGAGAGATTTTCATAGGTCGACTTCCTCTGTGCGGTGATAGGAGATATCAGAGAGGGGGGCATTCATCCCGAGGTGAAGTTCGGTGTGTCCAGTGGTGAGATAGCAGTGTTTCACAATGTTGTCACTCAGAGTTAGACACACAAATTGCTCTGTCGTTGGTTGTATGAATCAACATAAGTGCCTATATTCTGTCCCAGCTACAGAACAACAGAAGAGACAGTGGTTGCGTTTCATTTTTAAAGACAACATGCTGGCTATGCTTCCTGTTAGCTTGGATATGTGTCCTAACCACACCACATTGGACTGCTACAGTAACGAGGGTCAGTACAAAGCTGGCTTGGCCTCGACACTGACCCTCGTAAAAGGATTAGTCCCAACCATACCAGACCCTGCACCCAAGCCACAGGTAAGTGTCTCCACATTTTGATAGTATTTACAGTTGCCTACGAGTATGGTGAAGTCAGCTGGAAATTGGCTAGTTGACTAGTTAGCTCTGCTTCGGATTGCTATGCAATGGTGTTTGAAGCAAGTTTGATGCTTATAATATCACGATGGAGCTTGGTTGTCACAGTAAAAAGTCAGGAAACATGCAGACTGGAGACAGAGACGATGCAAACAGTGTCTGAGAGTTTGGAGACTGTGTTGGAGACAAACACAGCTTTTACTAGCTGTTAGCCATTAGCTACATGGTAGTTACTTTAACAACATGAACAAACTAAGTAACATATTCAGACACACTGAGCATTCTGAAACATCATGCTGCAGCTACAGAGTCTGTACTTCTTCAGGAGCCTCTCCTTCTGGGTCCAATTCTGGGTAAAACTGGTATGGTTGAACGAAAGCATCTCAACGAGCCTTAGCGATACATCCACTGTAAACATCAGTGCATGCTACTGCTAGCATAAGTGGCATCCTCTCCCTGGGAGGGACGTGTAGCAGGCAAGGCTGGTTGTTGACAGACAGAGCTTATTAGCATTAAAAGGTGCAGGCACAGAAACAGCCTGCTTGAACTCACTTGAGCGACTTTTAGACAGCTGAAACTCAGGACCATGGACGGGTTTGGGGCAATACATTTCAAATACAGTGTTGTTGGACCTCTGACAACTGTGTGAAATTGATGAAAAACAGTATAATATGGGACCTTTAAAGGAGCCAAATGCCATACTGAACACCACTAATGGTCACATTTCAGCACAAGCATGTTCGACCTAAACAAACTGGCATATTTATTGCAAACATGGTGAAATTTTGTTCAGCATGAACAAACCTGAGTATGACCTTTTAGCAAGGTTACCTCACATCCATCACAGCATCAATACAGCTGTGGCTAAACTAAATTATTAGGAATAAATCTCTGGGGAGATTTAATATCTGCACCAAGTTCCATGAAATATCAACCAACACTGCTTTCCCTAGAACTATGCTACTTTTAAATTAAGTTTTGATAAAGTGAAATTAAAGTCACATTTGAAATTGTTTGTTCTGCTTTCCCCGACCGCAGGTCAGAACTGGATGACTACTTGTCACTGATCCTCAATCTGGCCTTGCAGTTGGGTGGTAATGGATTTTACACGTACCACATTCTCTTTGCATCTCAAGCCGCCGGACACCTGCAGCAATTTAACCATGGAACATACTGGGGCACATTAGACCCCGAGCTGTATTGTCGCATTTTCACAGCTCGCTTTTCCCCAAATTGTGATCTGTGTGGTGCACCATCCCATCCAGCCACAGCATGCACCCTCTCCGCTCCCTTGCCTCGCACCTGAGCTCCAAATAAACGTAACCCCACCATTTTCTGCAGCCTGCCCATGGCAGACCCCCCACTGTCTATCACTCAGAAACCAGCCAACACCCAGCCAACACCCCTTGGCCCTCTTCCCAAAGGCATGGATAACAGAGGAAGACCAGTCCTCAACCAGGGCGGGAGGATGGTCTGTAATAACTTCAGTGACCTAGGATCAACCGGATAGCCTTACTCACTTACTCACATATTTCCTTCTGGTTCACAGATGCACCAAACGGCAACTACTCTCGCTGCTAGGCCACTTCAATAATACGCCATCCATATCAGTCCCCCAAGGTCGAACCTTCTTGTCACACCTCTCCTCCATAGCTGCTTCTGTTCCATCTCTTAATGCCCACATTCTGCAGGATGAAGCATGCAAGATGGAGCTAAAATTGTGGCACCAGTTCCTTTCCTTCTGGAACAGCATCTCTTTCTTTTATGGCAATCATGTCACCTAACCAGAAGACATCCAGCTATTCACAGACACAGCCCCTTCCTATGGCAGCAGGTGGTTCTCTGCCACATGGCTGCCTGAATTCTCATCTCTCACGCCTTTCTCCTCCATACATGAAATGTATCCGGTCCTGATAGCAGCCATCCTCTGGGGGCACGAATGGTCTAAGAAGACCATCGCCATCTACTCCTATGACAGCGCCGTCGTGGACATAATCAATAAAGGGCAGTTGCATTGCCTAGATATCATGCAGTTCGTGCGGAGGCTCACCCTGGTTTCAGCCCAACACCAGTTCATCATCCAAGCCTCCCCACATCCCAGGCCATAAAAACACAGGCGCCGACTCACTAGTCTTGTTTCAGAGATTCAGACAATTGGCACCAGCCTCGGACCCTCTTCCGACTCCAGTCCCACTGTTTTCAGCCACCATCTTCAACTGACCCTGCCGTTGGAACATCTAGTCATCGCTTCTCAAGATGCCATCCTCAATAGCATCGCTCCGCGAATGCTCTCATCATACCTGACCAGATGGAATTGCTTCAGGACTTTCCACGCCGCATACAGCCTCTCACTCCCTTCACTCGACATCCTGACTCTCTCTAACTTCATCACATTCGCCCATTCTATTCTCAAGATAAAATCATCTGGCATCCAGGTCTACATCAGCGGTATCAACTTCTTCGTTAAACTGTCCTCAGGGGCTCCATGTCCAGCCTCGTCCCACTCACACATCAGCATGTTAATGAAAGGTCTAGGTAAGGCCGAACCACGTCCTAGACTGAAACGTCTGGCCCTCACTTCAGATCTCCTTGCCCGCTGTATCACTGCTCTCCACACAGGCTATCTGTCCACGCACATAGATAAAGTCCTAGAATCCATGTTCTTATTAGCATTCTTTGGCTTCCTGCGCTGTTCAGAGTTCACCGCTCCATCCCTCAACCACCACCCAACTCGGCACGCAACTCTATCCAACGTTTCCATCCATTCTTCCGACACTCTCATCTTTCACCTCAAATGCAGCAAGACCAATCGGTCTGGCCAACCCCAACCCATTTACGTCTTCCGCCTAGACTCATACCTAAGTCTATATGAACCCATATGCAACTACATAAATTCAAGACTAGCTAATCATGCTTCCCCTCAAGACCCTCTGTTTGGCTCAGAGACAGGTCAAAGTCACCATTTTCGCATCTGAAGCATTTAAGTACACTATATCCGTTTCTTTCTCCTTTGACTCATTCTTCACATCCCTCCCCCCCAAAACCCTCCTTTTTCTCTCTCCTTTGTCTCAATACAGGAACCACTGGGGATCAATCCCTTGAGAGGAGACAGAGAGACAGCTCCCCCACTCAGAGTCTCGACTTCCCCAATTCCATCCTGTATCATCACCACCAAACGACACCGGCTCACCAACCTTCTCCTCCATCCAACCATCCACGACCCCAATTCCTCCCCTCAACTCTTCATCCCTTCATCCCTCAACCCCCATCCTTTCATCCCTCTACGCTCGACCCTTACCCCCATCCCTCACACTCTTCAACCCTCTCCCCGAATTCTCGATCCACCCCTTCCACACAATAGTGGTCCCCCCATGTTTATAGTGTACTAATAAACCATTTTAAATCCATATCATTATGTGGCATGGTCTGTGTGAGTGAATGAATAAAATACAGCATTCAGGAGTTTGTCAACCTCTGCATAAATTGAATCTCCCCAATTCCCCCAAACCAAAACTTTAACTGACATTGTTCTGCAGTACAAGTCTGCACCACTGGCTTCCATATAACAGACATCAGATATGTGACCTCCCACACTCTTAAGGGCTTTGTTTCTGCGAAGAGGAGAGATAAGGCAAAGACAGCCTGAGGGTAGTAATCCGGTTATGTCTCTCTCAGGTGAAGAGGGAGCCTGGATCTCGAGGCCTTGGGACATAGCGGAAGGTATGATATGACACACACAGCCCTGGGGGTCATTTTCTGTACAGCATAATTAATCTAACATGTCACGTTCAGCTTGGTTAACACTGGTGTTCAAAGTAAAACAAACGAGCACTGCCATGCAGTGTCCAGTTATGCACTGTCAACATGAATGCATTCAAGGATTCCAGTGAGATGTAATGGATAAAAAGGAGTTTGAATAATGAATAATTTATCACAGTGTATTAATTTCATGGTCTGCTAGTATCCTGGACAATGGCATAATGTGTAACATCCTAGTGAAAGGATATTATGCAATTCTATCTCTAAGGACAAGACTTAACATTTATACTGTGAGTTAAATAAAGAGCTGTTGGAAAGTATGCCATGTTTTTTTTTCCTTGACATCTAACTGAAACTTAGCAACACGATGAGAAAAGTGTGAAATGAATGCTCATGTTTATTTAACACCTTGAGGTAGAGCTGTGGTTAGTGTTCCTAATCACATCTTGATTACAGTAGAGTAATCAGAATACCTACATGATATCATATTTATAAAGCAGCAGCAGCATTAAGCATGCTAATTTCCTTAGGGACATACTGTACTTGTGGATCTATTTGTGATGATCTAGCAGACTAGTTTCTTTGTTTGTCTGTTTTCTGGTGCCATTGTCACATTTGAAAAATTGTTGGAAAAAAGTATACATTTAAACTGCTATCGATTCCAATACTGATACCTGGGATTCGAAACTGGTACCTAATGGTACTTTTTGTCAGTACTTTACTTTCTCTGTGATAACAATAAATTATGTATTTTCAGTTCTAAACAGTTAAATCATTTACTTCTAGAGTTAATATATCATGAGTCATATCATATTTCCAGTAACAATGCAATACAACAGAATCAGTAAAGTACATACTCTTTGAAGTTAAATGCTACATTGAGCTGTTCCTGCTTAACAAGCTAGTGCCATTACAACAGAAAAGTTTGGGTTCTGACCTATTGAGCTGACTGTAGGCTCGGTGTTGAAGCCACAGGGCAGCCGATTGAGTAAAGAATGTTAAGTCAGCAGTTATAAGTTTTTTTCTGGAGCAAATTAAATACTGTATATAGCTTTAAATAAAAGCACGTCATTAATGTTAAGTATGTGAATAAAACATATGTTTTGTAAATATACTTTTTATCACAGTTGCAGTGCTTCTCTCTTTTAGCCCATCCATTTGAAATGTTTGTGTTTATGTGGAAATATGAAATAAAAACAGTATGGTACCCAACACCGTTGTAGCTGTCATAGAAGAGCTGTTGTCTGTTGTTGCACTGCAACATGTCCAGCTGAGGAAACTGACAATTTATGTCCAACAATTCTGCTAATCAAGAAATGTCTCTCGATGCAATGAAAGACAATATTAACTCTGAAAATAGAAGTTATAAGCTGCAGCATTGTGCAATGGTGGAATTCAACAAATGACATTTTCAAAAGAGATCAATATATTTCCATTTGATGTTACTTTATACTTATTTAGATGAAAGTAAACCCATGCAACTTACTTTCTGCCACATGCAGAAAAAAACAGTCATAAACCCTATTGTCATAATGTAAAAAGTTTTACATTAAAATGTGATCAAAAATGACATTAGGTCAAAAGTTTCACAACTATTCAAGGTGTGAATCGGCCTGTGCGGGTACATCTTGCTATCTGAGTCATGTGCTCTTTAAACAGCAAGAAACAGACTTTAGACCAACTTTAAAGTGAATTAATGTTCTGCGCTGTACACATGGAAAGGTCACACACACATAGTCTATATTCATAAAGTAAAATTATTTGGCCTGAAGTAGATGTCCTCCTGATAAATATTGAGATCCTGTCTGAGCATCTTATTTTCAGAAACTGAAAGTTTTATTTTGTTTGCTTCAATTCAAAATACTTTGTTTGTCCCTGGGGGGCAATTTAAGGCATGTGGAGTAGTTGTACACAGTCACAAACAAGTCAGCACGTTAAGGACACAAGGGAGTCAAGTTTATAACTACAGCTTATAGTTTTGCTGATAAAATGTGCCCTGATATTTGCTGACATTACTGCGTTCATGAAAATGGAAATGCAACCTAAGTTGTTGATGAGACAGATTATTGTGAAATGGTGGGGCCATACACCAATCTTACTCTCTTATTGAAATCTCCTGACAGGATCAGTCTGGATATAACGTTACTTTTCTGTGTGTCTCTTCACACACCAAACACATACAGTGAAACATTCAAGCTATTCTCATCAAGATAAATTATGAATTCCATCCCTGCTGTTTCCTCTGGAGAGTATCCTCTGTCCTTTCCTATATAGTACAGACTGTAGTTCTGCTGCTTAAATGTGCCATGATGTTTGCTACAGTGTAATTACTGTTGTGCATGGAAAGGTTTGAAAGCAGCTGTTCTAATCTTTAATGTAGATCTTACATGTGTTGTGAACCTGACTAAGTGCATCTTACTATCTGAATACTGAGCACTCTGTATAGCAGGTCAAACAAACAATGCAACATCGGCTTTAGATCAAGGGCCAATTGTACTACTGCAAACACTTTCTGCTGCCGCGAGATGTGCCAGCAATGTGCCTGATCACACCATAGGTCTAAAACTGACAATTACACTTGTGCTCTGCTGTGTTCCACACAGGATCGCTGCAGGTTATGCAACTGATATGATCCTGATGTGATCCTCATCAAAATGAATTATCAATTATGAGATCCCTAAATAAAAATGCAATTTCTGAGCACAATATTTATTTCTCATGGCTAACTAAAACTTGGCAGCAATATATGAACATTTCTTTCTGATCCAAGCGGAGGTGGTCTTGCAGTACTATATGTTATGTTTGAGTCTTTGTGGACCCAAAAGGCAGAGACTGGAGACAGGGCTTGCAAGTTGGAAAAGGTTTATTTTCGTGGTGTAGCTGAGGGGATAGGCAGGTAAGAGGGCCAGGCTGGCTGGGATGTGCAGGCAGGCAGGCAGCGAGCGACAAGGTTTACTGCAGGTGAATCAGACAAGGCGAGTGTTAGTTAACGGCAAAACACAGGACATTTACAATAGCATTTACAAATTGACTTTTATGACTCAATAATGATCACCGTGTTATGGAATAATCTGGCACCACAGTCAAGGGGAGACCGGGGTTATGTAGACTGCAGGTGATGAGAGGATGAAGAGCAGGTGCGCCACTCTGCTGCTGTAGCCACACCTCCAGCCACACACACAGGAGAAGAGCAGGTGATGGGGAAGAAGTGGCAGACAGGAGAAACATAGGAAAACAGACACATAATCAGGCTGTTGCAGCAGCACTATGACACTATATTACATAACGTCATTACCGCCCCAGTGCAACAACATTCATCATTTAAATGCCTTGCTTTAAAATTTCCTGCTTCACATCCTGGTTGACAATGTGAATGTCTCAGCAGAATAACTGGATTGACTGTCCATGCTCTAACATATAAAGATCATCTTTAAAACTTAGACAGAAGCCCTGACCATGGCAAGGAACACCTTCTTCTCTTCTATTATTTCAGAAGGTCAAGGAAACCCCAGTGTTCTCTTCCTCAGTGTGTATAAGCTACTTCAACGTGCAAGACAATTTCCTCTTACTCCTTCTTCTTGCCTGTGCACTGACTTCATGGTATTACTACTAATTACTACTATCTACCATCAGCTACACAACAATATGCCCACCATATGGGATAGTTCGGGTTTTTTGAAGTGGGGTCATACAAAGTACATATCTATAGTCGGTCTGTGCCCTACCGTATCCCTACGCAGTTGTGCTAATGCAGGATACGGAGTTAAGTTTCGTTTTTATCGAAAGTAAACCTCTCGCCCAGCAACTGGGCCTCCCACTGTATTCCGCTGCTTGCAGATCAGCTGTTGCCCAGTTCGCTAATGCATAGGGATACTGAGGTGCTACGGTTGAGAAAATGTAGTGCCAAAAGTAAGGCCGGTCTGACGGCAATGTAAAGCGGTGTGAATTTTCCCTTTACAATGTACACTTGAACTGTTATAGGTTTGTTTAGGGTGAGCCTTGTTTGAGATGTTCCCGTTCACTGCAGTACAAAGCTGAGCGTCTGGGCTGGAGCAGCTCTCTACTTTTCCAAACTGAGGCTGCGCTGATCGGTGATTACAATAGGGAACAGATCGACTATAGATATGTACTTAATATGACCCCACTACAAAAAACCCGAACTATCCCCTTAATGGTACCTCCAACCCCCCCTCCCGTCCTAGCTAGCTGTTGCTCTGCTTTCTCCCCTGTTGACAACCAGTTTGTAACTGAACTGGTCAATAAATCCAGCACTACTCTGTGCTTTCTTGACCCCATGCCCACCCCTCTAGTCAAATCCTGTCTGACTGTGCCCTGCCCCACTTCTGTCTGTACAGCTTTAACATTGCTTACACCAGAACTTAAAAAATCCAGAACAGATCCGGATGACTTTTCTAACATTTGCCCAATCTCCATTTTCTATTTCTTGCTAAACCAAATGAGTAATACTGTTGCCATCCAGCCCCAGGCTCACATGTCAAAAACAAACTATGGAGAGAATTTCAGTCTGGTTTCAGAGCAAAACACAGCACAGTTTTTAGCTGCTGACATGCATTAACTCAGCATTCTTGTCCTCCTTGATCTTACTGCTGCTTCTGATAGTTTGTCATGGTCTTTTGCTTAACCATCTAGAATCATTACTTAGTGTCACTGGTACTTCCCTATCCATGATGAATGACAATTTACTCTTGAAGCAAGAGACTGAGAAGTTATTTTTCGGATTTTCAGATAGATTTGTTTATGAACACGGTGAGAAGGCAGGGCTGTTTTGTCACACCAGATTTAGTGCCAGTCAATGTCAAACCAATAAGGACGCCCTCAGGTGAACTCACAACAATCACATGGCCCCTGGTACAGATGGCTATCCTGTAGAGTTTTATAGAAAATGTATTGATAAATCAACCCCCCTGTTCACATCATGGGTGAAACTGCTGTATAATGGTGAAAGCTGCGTGGTAACAGTTGTGGGAGGGGGCTGGGTAGGCGTTTTAACATTGAAAGGTATAAGGCAGGGCTGTCTCCTGTCTGTTCAGCTCTATAGCCTGGCTATTAAACCTTTTTTTGTGTAACATCAGGAACAAAGTATGGGGATTTCATCTGCCCACCAGCCCTCTCAGCATTCCTCTCACAGTAGCTGGTTATGCAGATGATGTGAAAATTTTTATCTCTGAACAAGCTGATGTGAGTGTTTTAAAAGAAAGTATTTGCTTGTATGGCAGAGCTTTGTCTGTTAAGGTCAACTGGGCAAAATGTGAGGCTCTGTACTGCGGCACAGGGAACAGCAGAATGCCCACTTTTCCATCGGGGCTTCAGTGGCAAAGAAACGGCATGAAGGTGCTCGGGATGAATCTGGGAGATCCGCTTTTTGAACAGCAGAACTGGGAGGGTGTAGTGGCGAAGGTGTGTGCGCGGTTGTCTAAATGGCATTGGCTGCTGCCTCAACTGTCATGTAGGGGACAAGTCCTAGTCATTAACAATTTGGTCACTTCGACACTATGGCACAGGCTGAAAGTCTTATCACCACCAGATCACCTGATCAACGACATCCAGAAACACCTCGTAGATTTCTTCTGGACTGGGCAGCACTGGATCAGGGCTGCAGCTCTTTATCTACCAGTGGCGGAAGGAGGACAGGGACTGGTGGACATAAGATCTAAAATGTTGTCCTTCAGGCTGCAGACTGTCCAGAGGCTGCTGTATCAGTGCGGTCTGCCGTGGCAAGAGACCAGTAGCTTCTGAAGTGGGTAAACTGATTGGGATATTACAAACAGCTGTTCCTGGTCCGGCTGGATGAAGTGGATCTTACCGGTTTGTTATCCTTCTACACCTCTGTCCTGGAAGCATGGAAGTGTCTGAAGCACACCAGGGACTCTGCCGCCTCACCTGGCAGGTGGCTCCTGGAGGAACCCCTGCTGCATAACAACTTTATAACATCTCAGACACTGTCCTCCTCCAGTCTGTGTTGTGCTCTGAAGAGAGCTGGTTATGTAAAACTGGGACATCTGCTACACAGCGCAGAGACGTCTCTTGAGGATTTGGCTCGGAGGATGGACATCAGGTCCTCCAGGATCCTAGACAGAATGGTGAAAGAGATCTGTGCCTCCCTGCCGGGGCCTATGAGGGCCTACACTGAGAACCAAACTGGTGGTGAACAGTGGGAGGATGGAGGTATTTGCAGCTTTTCAGCTCTAACTGTTGCTCCTGTGGTTGGGGAGTGGCAGGAGGAGAGGGATAAGCTCTTAACCTTCGTTAATCCCAGGCTTGGAAAATTTGAGCCGCTGTACTTTTGATTTTGAGAAAAAATAACTGATAAATCAAGGCAATGATACTTAATGACATATTGCAACGAAATAAAAAAAAAACATAACTTTGTTCTGTTAGAACTTTAACAAAAGTGGAAGCACTTAAAAAAGTGATTCAATGCTGCAAATTATAAAATCGAGAAAAATCAACACAGAGTTGATTTCTGCGATTAAGCGCCTCTGCTGGTACCTTAGGGCATGATCTGACTTTGCGGCCCAGCCAAGCCTGCTCCCTGTCAAGTTCCAGGAACCACCTGAGCCAGTAGTTATTCCATCACACTGGTGGATGCTGGCTGTTTACGGATGAGGCATTATTAGCAGGCTGGACCACATCAAAGCCAGCACAACATCCATTTTTGGCAGTATCCCAAAAATGAACTCTACAAAGACTTATCTTTTGGTATACATCTGTGAGCAATGAGAGGGGTTAATCCTTATCAGTGTCCTGACTGCTATGGACGGTCCTGCCTTGGACATCATGACAGCTGACCTCATCTGTACAACCTGACACAGAGGAGATCGATCGGATGCTGGAGGATGTCGGAATCGAGGAAGAGCTGGAAGATGGGGGCTTTGATGACACTGGCTTTGACCCAACAGTTGAAGTACTGGACCTGTCCTCTGACCCCTCATCTGTCACCACCAGCTCAGCCCACATTCCTCCCACCTCTCTGCAAGCCTCTGCTGGTCCTGCATCATCTTCTGCAACTGCTCGTCCCTTTACTTCACCATCCATCACCCTTGCGGCACCTCAACAGCAACTGGCAAGTGTTTTTTTGTTTTTTGTTTTTTGTTTTTTTATGTGACATATCTGTTTTACCTGTGGTGTAGTGTGACTTTGTATTTCAATTATATTGATTGTTTCAGGCTTTCAATTTGACCAAAAAGTCATCAGCCATCAGCCCAGCCTCTGTCCCTTCTCTCCCCACCGCCCTTACAACTACTTTGTCTACTACTGGATCACAAACCCCAGCAGCACCCGAGCATGTTATACTATATACTATTTAACAGATATTGTATCAGCACAACACCACCTCCTCTGGCCCATCAGCAGCCGCTGCCTACATCACCATCCTACCAAATACTCTCTCCACTCAAACCGCTGGTCCCTCTGGGGCACCTACCATGACCCAAGCAGCACCTGAGCAACAGCTGGTAAGTTATTTTGTGACTAGTTAGACAGTGACAAATGTGTTACTTTTCTGCCTGTGATATTGATTTGATGTACTATATTTTCCACCAGGCTGTTGATGAGCATGGCATCCCAGGGGTGGACCGAGTGGATAGCCTGGCAGAGTACTCAGTGGGGCTTAGGACTGAACACTCAGCAACCAGCAGGCCAGTACAATTATAGCCCTTTGGCAGAACCTCCTGCCATATGACCAGCAAAGAGTGGTGTACACTGCGTGGCACCAGGTGCATCTGACAACAGGACAACAGGAGGTGTTCAAAAAAGAGACCTGAATTTACACCAGGTGTGGAGAGCATGATACATTGCTCCTTGGCGTCTTTGGGGTCCCCCGCCCAGTGGCCAGACTGTAGTCATCTTGTAGAGTTCATCTGTGTCAAGATTATTTTATTATGGAGAATGAAGGGCTGATCCAGAGTCTTGGATTACTGGAATGGTCTGTTGTCAAAGTGCTTCCCTGGTGACAGACAAAAAACCCAGTTTGAAAAGTACATCCGAGAACAGAAACCAGACATCAACCACTTTTATGATGTGTGGCATTATCCAAAGGTAAGATAGTTTCTAAATTGACGTGTATTGATTGTTTGTAGCACAGCTAATCCTGTGCAACATTAGCTCCCACTAACAAATTTCAGTCTGTTCAAACAAAGTGGATGTCATCTCCAAGTCAACAATCACAAACTTTTATATAAGTCTGCATTGTTTTGTAGCTAAATGTCATATTCAGATGTTCAAAAATGTGCACGGTTTGAAATAAAACAAATCCACCTGCATTTTTTAATTTGATTATTTGTTTGCAAAAGTTAAAATGAAGCAATGCCTTCTGGGAATTTGAAGAGGTAGAGTAAGAACAGAGCATCAATCCCAAAAGACTTAGACTTTTAAGGGCAATGATATCATCATCAGTCCATTCATACCATCTATGCAGAAGGAGCGCAGTCCTTCTCCCTGAGCTATTTTAAGGCTACATCAGTGTCATGGCTCCGAGATGGTCAGTCCTTCTGTTCATGTCCTACTGATGTTGAAAATCACAGTGCTTATGGAACTACCAGAGCTCTGACTGCACACTGGGTTACCTCGTTGCTCTATCTCTGATGACATCCACCAGGTGATTCCAGTCGGCAGACCAGCTGACATCTGCCAGTGGATCCCAGTCTGCAATCTGGCCGACATCCCCCACAGTTGTTACCAGTTGGCGGGCTGGCCGAATGCAGTCGAAGGCTTTAGCCTTTGGTCCTGACCCCTAGTCACCCCCTGGGCACATTCTGCTGCTCACCCCAACCTCAATACAATCCATATGTTGCTTTGTCAGATTATCTTTGTGCTTGATTGACAGGTGTTGCTTCATATAATCACGTTTTCATTAGTTAAGAGCACAGCAAGTTTACATTCTTTGATACAAACACACTTTAAAAAGTAAACAGCAGTGGGAAATAGCAACTATTCCACTGTACAAACCTATTAAAGAAATTTCCATTTCCATAGCATAAGACACAAAAAACATATCAGAGTACAAAGTTGACAATACTGCAGCAGATGACCATAGGATATAATGAATATCAAAGTGCATAGTGCATGAATGTCCTCATAATACATATCAAACTAGTCAAAATGAAAATAAAAAAATCCATATTAGGCTTAACATTACATATGATATGAGAGGGTGGCATTGACATTACGGCTGGGCGAGATGGCTGCCAAGCCAGAGACCATAGGTGACAGGGTTTCTGCGGGGTCTTAAAAAGTTTAAAAAGTCTAAAATCTCAGTTTTAGGCATTAAAAAGTGTTAACCCTTAGGAGTCGACAAGTACGCCAGCGTGATCAAATCACGTAACTGATTTAAGATGATGTAGCAGCGAGAGGGAGCCTCAGTGAGTCTCGTTTTTTATGCGTTGGTGTGGCTTTCAAACTATATACCAGTTTTTAAACTGTGTTGATAGGCCAAGTAAAACCGGAGTTATGATAAATATTATCCGCCATTCTTTTTCACGAACATTGCCCTCATGTTTGCTGTACGTTTGGTGCAGGAAGACACAGTAAAAACAGGCTTGTCTCGCAAAAGTGTCCACAAGCAGGAAGTGTTTGCAAGGAAAATAACACATTCCTATTGGTGGAAAAGGCACCACACCAACCAAGCACAGAATTATATGGCAAAACACGTGATTTGGTTGCTGAGAAACGGGGAAGTTGTGGGAGGGATGGTGGCGAAAGAGTGACAGGGACAGTGATGGAGACAGTGATAGAGATAGCGAGTTTTGAGAGTTGAGAGATTTGTGACATTTTGAGTATTTGGAGTGTATAGTTTGTGTGTTACATAGTGTTTAGTGCAGTGTGTTTAGTGTGTAGTGGAGTTGTTTCTTTTTTTTTTTGTTTGGTGAGCCAAAACAATGAGGAGGCTGCTGAATGCGGAGCAGGCAGGAGAGCTGAGGGAGACCTGAGCCTGAGGCATTGCCTGCATTTAAATGTAAATAGCTACATATAACTTTGTAAATTTCAAAAACTTGAAAAAAACACAATTTTAGCAAACAACAATTTGTATTTGCATTCAAAGTTACAAAATTGGTTTGTTGAACAATTGTGAGATTGTGCTAAAAATAATGACACGAAACAAGGCAATAAAAAAGTTTTAATGGTAAAATGAAATTATACACTGGACTTCTCAGGGGTAAATACGTCTAATTTTGAACCGAGCAGGTAATTTTAACAGTGAACAGGAAAGCTGACCAAGATACATCCAGGTACTAAGCTAATCAGTTGCTAGGAGGGGTCATTTTGCAAACATTATTTGCGACCAAGTGAGCAACAAATCTCTACTTTTAAAGATGACATAATCTTACTTTAAGAAAACTCCTGTATAACTACATAATAACTGACTTAGGTTCGAAACAAAGCTTATCTATTTGAAATGTTTACAGCTTTACAGACAATCTTTGCTAACTTGGTATCCACACAATTAATATTGTAGTTAATATGGACAAATAGGATGTGTGCTTTGTTGTAAATGATAATGCCACACAGGGTTACTCTCTGCAATGGTGGGATGGTGCTCACTGATTCCAACATGACCTTTAGGAATTAGATGTTGTAGCATCTTTACATACAGTTATTCTCCCCTATCCTAAGGCCTCCAGTCCTCCACCCTCTCCTTCTCCACTATGTAGATTTTTCCATCCAAAGCCCCCCCATCAACCACTCTAAAATATGGACACACACATGGACACACACACACAAATATAATTGAATTCAGAGCAGGAAGTCTGTGCTGTGCGAGCATTCTCCTTTATCTGTCCACCAACTGAGTCAGATCTAAATCTTTGTACTGCTATCTTTGATTGCATCAGTCTAATGTTTATATTAGGGATGAATAATGGCCATGAAAGTCTTCGACAGTTATATACCATAGGGAGAAATAGCATTCTAGTTGCATTCTTAACAGCATGGACATTGAGGAAGTGGGAGATGAATGTCAGTACACAAAGAGGGAAAAATGCAACAATCCTTACAATAATAACATATTTTCCTGATGCTCTCTAACCTGAGTAACATTTTCCTTCAACCTTGCACAGTTACTTCCATCCCTGCTGGATAGCCATTAATATAACCCATGATTAATTTCTTGCAATCATGAAGAAACGAGCCCATGAATTATGGAAATCCATTTAATTACAATAATACAATGCAGGTCTGGTTTAGCATTCTCAACTGCCCACAGCTAGTTCATTTAGCATGGCCATAACTTAATGGAAGATGAATGCTAATATTGAATTCATGCCATTTAGGGTTCATTGCACTAATAAATCTCATATGCTGTTAAATGGCACGAAAGTGTTCGCTGCATTTCCACAGTAGCCCTTTTGATTATTACCCATGACACAAATGACATGACATATTCTGGATTCATAAAAGGAAACGTTGGAGAGGCAGGTGTGATATTCACAGACTTGCTCTGGGGTTTTTGCATACTTTGTATGAGGAATCAGTGTTTTGGGGCTTCGTGACCTTTCTGCCGATCTCAGGCGATGAAGTGCATCGATTCCTGTAGCGCCTGCTTTGTTGCTACATTAAAGGTGAAAATGCTGCTGTGATAGGAAACAAGAGTCTGCCACTGACCACAGACAGCAACAAATGGGATAACATCACACAAACAAAAGATGTCATTTTCTACACTATACATTTACTGATTAATGAATATATACCTTTTTTTTTCACATTAAGAGAAAAAAACATGGAAAATTCCAGAAAACACACTTTTTCATTAGATCTTCTGTAAAAGTGAAGTCTGTAACAGTCATATCTACAGTCTGAGTGAACTACATTATATGGGCATTGAGGCAGTGAATGCCTCAGAGAGGCGGTAACAGGGACAAAATCCCCTACTAGAGAGAAGCCTATTGGATACACTTCCTCTACACTCTGAGTCCAAAGGGACAGAATGAGGAGATTTTATTTACTTGTTTCCTGTGATACAGACATGTGCTATGTTGTTTTTTGTGATACACTTAAGTGCTTTTTTGTTGTGAGATTTTGTTTTGTTTGTATGAGACCCTGTGTGGTCCTTTGCTCTCCCTCAAAAAGGTACAGCTCGCCCTATCGGCATATTGTGCAGTTTTGGATAATAATTAGCACACCTGTGTAGTTTTAGTGTGAATTTGCCAGAATACACACTGAAGAAGGGCATCTAGGCTGAAATGTCCTTGTGGCAAGAATAAACAGTTTAATGGGAGTGCAGTTCTTTGTTTTTATTGTGTTTATTCACTTCAGCACCCCATACTGAAGCTACACTATACTGCCAAAAGTATTCACTCACCCATCCAAAAAATTGAAATCAGGCATTCCTATCACTTCCATAGCCACAGGTGTATAAAAGCAAGCACTTAGGGATATACACTGCTGCCCCGTTTACACCAAGGGAATACGCAGATATTTCCCTGCAGTTTGGCCTCTCATTTACACGAAAACCCTGTTTTTATCACAGAAAACCTTTATTTCTAAAAACTCCGGCCAAAGTGGAGATTTCTGAAAACGCTGGTAATGTGTTGCCGTGTCAGCTGGGAGAAACAGGGTTTTATGTTCTCAAACTTCACATTGTGTGTCAGAAAATGCTTAACGTCATGTGTGCACCCTATCTCTCTGTCCACATGAACGAACCTCGCGCCATATTTGTTGTTTTGAAAGGAACAGGAAGTCGCTCACATTATTCGTTGTTGTCGATTCTGAGGATTCTGATTGGCTTACGTGGCTTTATCCTTCTCCCCACACTGCCGCCCATAGGTTTGGCATAGTTATAATGGAGCTCGACAGTGTATTTATGCGGGTTGATGTAAATGACAACTTTTTTGAAAACGATGTTGTGTGCATGATGTTATTATTGAAAACGGAAGGGGGGAAATGTTCCGGGTATGTGTGAATGTAGCTTGTTTCTACAAACATTTGTGAAAGAATGGGTCGCTCTAAGGAGCTCAGTGAATTTCAGTATTTTGAATTTGGTATTGCGATAGAATGCCACCTGTGCAAGTCCAGTCATGAAAGTTCCTCGCTCCTAAATATTCCACTTTCTGCAGAGTCCACTGCATGAAAAGTGGGATTTTCATCCACATAAGCGCCCAGAAATCTCCTGGATTTTCTGCAGTTAACGTCAATTTACAGCCTATGAAATTTGCGTTTGTCTGTGCCAAATACTGACGGAAACGAACCATGACATATGTGGAGCTCACAGAGGTGCTAATGGATGTAATTAGCATATGAATAGCAGTGAAACTTTAATTTCCTCACTCAGTATTGGATGAAACCACTACTTTTAAACAACAAAAATCACTCGTGATTGATTGGCATATCTGTCACTATTGGTCACCCTGGCTCAATAGAAACCCAGCTAAGCTAGCGAAGTTTTGATCCCCCAAATTATGTGCTGGGGCACTATTTGTACTGTTGTTGAAGTTTGGTGCTGTTCTGAGCATTATTTGTGGCTTTTTGATGGCGGTTTCTTGTTGGAGGCACACACTGCAATGTGTTGTTATTATGCAGTCATTTCTGAGGTTGCTAAAACTATGTAAATTAGCAGTCTGCTAACTTGATCTCTCGAGAGGGGGTCTTACATGGTTTCACGGTGTATTAGACCATGGATTAAACTATCCCTTTAAGAGTCTATAATTCGGCTATACTGAGCCTGATCTATTTCTACCAGCGATTTTCTTAAAATGAAGTTAATGCCTTTTAGAAAAACGTTACATGGGATAAAACTCCCCCTGGTACCTTGATTGGCATTTGTGTAGCTCACAGCATTTTCATTTACATGTTAAAGCCTCCCCTAGAATTAGGGGGAGAGGGGTCATGGGGGACAACTGCCAAGCAAGGCCCACGTCAATTACCGACAATTCACAGCAGTTTTTGGTGTTGCCTGCAAATTGCCATGTACAGTCGTAAACCTGATCTTCCACGATAATCTACAGTGCCACTTACTTTTCATTCAGTGGTCAGTCGCAACAGACCTCTGAACTTCATGTGGCCTTCAGATTAGGTCAAGACCAGTGCATAGAGAGCTTCATGGAATGGGTTTCCATGGCTGAGCAGCTGCATCCAAGCCATACATCAGGAAGTGCAATGCAAAGCGTCAGCTTCAGTGGTGTAAATCATGCCGGCACTGGACTCTAGAGCAGTGGAGAGGCGTTCTCTGGAGTGACGAATTGCACTTCTCCATCTGGCAATCTGATGGACAAGTCTGGGTTTGGTGGTTGCCAGGAGAACGGTGTCTGACTCCATTATGCCAAGTTTGGTGGAGGGGGTATTATGGTGTGGGGTTGATTTTCAGGAGCTGGCTTGGCCCCTTAGTTCCAGTGAAAGGAACTCTGAATGCTTCAGCATACCAAGAGATGTTGAACAATTCCATGCTCCCAACTTTGTGGGAACAGTTTGAGGGTGGCCCCTTCCTGTTCCAACATGACTGTGCACCAGTTTGTGCACCAGTGCAAAAAGCAAGGTTGATGAAGAGATGGATGAGAGAGTCTGGTGTGGATGAACTTGACTGGCCTGCACAGAGTCTTGACCTTAACCTGATAGAACACCTAAATTAGAATGGGGACTGAGAGCCAGGCCTTCCTGTCCAACATCAGTGTATGACCTCACAAATGCACTTCTAGAAGAATGGTCCAAATTTCCCATAACACACTCCTAAACGTTGTGGAAAGCCTTCCCAGAAGGGTTGAAGCTGTTTTAGCTGCAATGGGTGGACCAACGTCATATTAAACCCTATGGATCGAGTTCATATGCAAACAAAGGCAGTTGAACGAATACTTTTGGCAATATAGTGTATATACTTGAGTTGAGCACATTGTTTCTTATTTGGTTTGTATAATGGTCAGCAATGGCAGTCCAGGAGTTTGTGATCTTTAATTTTGCTATATTGTAAGCATCTGGACTTCTAGATGGCTGAGAGATTTCAATGGATTAGCCCAATGTCTTTCAAGAAAATCAACCAATGGGCCGTTGCAATTGATAAAAATGATTAATAATAATAATTTTTACGACAAACAACACCACCCTGGGGGTTTCACCCAGGGACCCTTTTTGTTCTTTTAAAGGAGTACTTGTCAACTAAATAAGACGCTCAGGTCCATTTTACAATTGAGGTAGAGACAGCATTTCTGGGTACAAAAATATTTTATAATTTCAATTTTAAAAGTCTTAAAAGCTTCTACATTAAGAAGTTTCTCATTGGGGGCAAAAAGGGGAACCAATCAGGGCTGAGACATACTGGGGGAAATGGGTCCTAAGCAAAGGGATCCCAGGGACACCATACGTGAAGTAAATAAAAGTGAAACAAGGGGGACACCACCACTGGGACACGATGTGATGTGATGTGACAGGTTCGACAGTACATGGTTCAATATGCCGTTGCCGAGCACCAATTCAGCCATGGCAATGCTAAAATAGGACCTGGACGAAGGCTAACGCTTAGACAGCTGTAGTGAGCAGCCAGGAGCCAGGCAGACAGCATTGGAGCACCGCAACCACGGATGCAAATAAAAGTCTGTGTCAACGCAGTGTGAAGCCAAGCAATAAGTCAAAGCGTTAGCTACGAGGCAAAGCAGTTAGCAGTGAGCAGCAAAGCAACGCAGCTGTTAGCGGTTAGCAGCAAGCAGCTAGCGGTGAGGCAAAGCCATTTACCTATACTTTGGGCACACTAACCAATACTTAAAGGTCACTGGTTTCACTGGTCTCTCCATATATAAACGGGTCCTCCCTGAGCCTGTTAACTCCCAGAATGAGGAAAACAAGCAATTCCTGCATGGTCTCTGTAGCCCACCCACTGGTAAAATGGCGCTCCTACAGGCTGTTCAGAATCTGCTCCTTTCGTTACATAACAAAAGGAGTAACTTACATGGGCAGGCCTCCTCTGCGTGGTGATAGGAGATAACCGAGAGGGGGGCGTCCATCCCGAGGTGAAGTTCTTTGTGTTACTCTGTTGTTGGTTGTATAAATTGACATCAGTGCCTATATTCTGTCCCAGCTAGCAGGCGAGTAGACGTTGACAGACGGAGCTCATTAGCATTTAAAGGTGCATGCACAGAAACAGCCTGCTCTCAGTAGAGCTCACTTAAGCGACTTTTAGACATCTGAAATTCAGGACCATGGATGGGTTTGGGGCAACGCATATCGAATACAGTGTTATTGGACCTCTGACAGCTGTGTGAAATTGATGAAAAACAGTATAATATGGGACCTTTTATTTTAGTCCACCATAAATATATAGGATAAGAACATATGTGATACATTACATCTGTTGACACCTCTCTATAAAAGCAAGAGATCTCTGTCTGTCTGTGTGTGCCTCAAATATCTCTGCAGATCAGGATCAGACTGACCTGAGATCTTCAACACGGCTGCTGCGTGGTTTAACGGTGTGCAGCATCGGATTTGTTTGGACTACAATGATACCATGACCAATTCTGCTAGCACTGTCAACCATAGCCACCATAGTCATAAAACAGCCAATTACATCCCTGACGTCCCACCTTCAAACACAACCTCATTTGGCCATCCATGAAAAAGCTACTTAACCTCTCACTTTTCTATAGGAATACATGCTTCCTACGGGCAATGCACTATTTTTCTTATGATTTAAGAGACAATAATGTGACTGTAATTTAAATAACTCTTCTTCATTTTCTTCATTTCATCAGTCCTTCAACAGGTGCATGTTGTTGATTGTTTGAATCTGAAGTCCATTAAATAGCATAAGTATGCTTTATTTTCAAAACAGCAACATTGAATTGTAGATGTTAAAAGTAGTATTTCAATATTATACACAGGAAAAATCTGATATATCAATAATCTTCATAGAAAGTGAAATCCTTTGAACACCTTTGGATTGACAGGTGCTAAGGAGAAGACAAAGAGTCGGGACAAAAGTCTTCAGCACACTGTTCACCTCACTGGCAATCAAGAATGAATTAGAAACAATAAATCTGTCATTTAAAACAATGTTCACAATGAAGCTAACATAACTAAGCTTTGCATGTTTCCAGGAGCCAGTCTTCCAACAATGTAAGGACACAGAATCAGGCAAAACAAACATGTACAAAATAAGGCAAAAAAGCTGATAAAGACTAAATATAGCATTAGACAACCATATGATGGAGAATTACATGATAGAAAAAATACATGGAACAAAATACAATATAGACGATGGCTGTGCTGGAATTATCTCATGACATCAGTATATTACAGAACAACCCATCTCACAGCATCACTTTAAGAGGTAGTTCATCATTTAGAACCCTGGAAAACAAGGTTTTGCCAACATAGTTCTGTATAATGATATAATAATTAAAGCATACATTTAAAAAAAAACACAAAAAACTACCATACCAAGATAATGCAAAGTTGGTTGGAGCTTAATATGTCTTCTATAACCTATCCCATTGCAAAATTGCTACATAATAAAATTAATTCTTGAAGTGAGGTGAATAGTGTACTGGAGTTTTTGACCTGGTGATAGACACAGGAAAAAGCTAAAATTCTTTACAATGATTCATTGTGGAATTGTTTATAGAGTTTTTACTGTAATTTATGGAATGTGTATGGCAACCTTTGCTACCAGAATTATACTGGTTTACCATTTTTTACTGAGTATTTACCCTTAATGTTTTTCGCTTTATGATAATTAACAGAACTTTAAATAGTAATTAATTGATAATCTGTCATAATTGTGCCTTTGTGACCACTTTCCAAACACGCTTTCCTTTTTAGATCCTTTTAATGGTGAATTTAAAATGAGTATTAAGCATCCTTTTCTCAGCAAGCAAATACCTGTCTGGTGCACCTACTGCAAGTGATCCCTGCTTCAGAGATTTGAATATCACTGGCGAGAGGGTCTCATTCTCCCAATAAAGAGGAAACACAGGACATAAATAACCTTGAGCTCTCATTGACAGCTTGTTACTCAGTCCTTATTAGCAAAAGGAGGCTATAAATCATGGCCATGGAAATGATTAGCTCAACATGTGAGCTATGGTGTGTGTCAGCAAAGAAGGAAATGGAAAGGGAGAGAGCTGGAGATCTTGAGGGATATAGAGCAGAACTGCTATTAAACTGTGCATTTAATTCATTTAGTCTACGACTGTTTCACAATAAAGTAATCTAGGATTTAAAATGTACTAAAGGCAGCATTTCCTTGATGCATTCTTGTCACACTTGTTGCACCACATAATGAATGCCCTGTGCTCCACCCTGACTCACTCTCCACCAGATGATTTTTAGAGACCTTGAAAGTAGTTCCCCTGCAATTTTCGACCTTTTTGAAAAGCTTACCACCTCTGTCTGGCTCCCCTGGGGTTCTTGACAGCATTGCAGCCCCGGGCATCATCAAAGCTCTTCTGCAAAATCTCTGACATCGGAGTACCTCATGCCATATTCTGCAGGCTATGCACCGTGTCAATGATCGCTCTGGAAATGCCAGTTTAGCACTGCAGGTAGTAATGGGAGTTCCATTTCACTTACCAAATGACCTGCCTTTACTCTAAAGCTTATTTCCCGTATGTCATTCTCTCGGTTTCTGTCCCGAGTAGGCTGACAGTAATACAGCTAACTAACAGTGAACCATGAGGATAATAAGACTTCCTGAGAATTATAGACTGGACACCAAGTCTTGCCTAACTCTTTTTCACTTGAGTTAAGTGGTGAGCTGAGAAAAAGGAGCCTCCAGTGTCATCACTTTTTATAAAGATAAATCGGGCTGTTTCTTTGAATGTGTGAAGCCCCGCTGAGTTTTACATATTGTTCTTAGCTTTTAAAGGGTCATTAAATAATATTAAAGAAATGGTTCTCTTTAGCGATCCTAGTGACGTGACGTGACGTGACGTGCAGTCAGCATTCTGCTGCTCACCTTGGCGGTCATGCTCACACCCCTGGGTTCAAACACAGACCAAAACAGTGATGTCACCACACGAGATTGACCAGTGTCCTGTTAACAGAAGAAATAAGTAAAGTTACACATTTTATTGTTTGACAAACTGTACATATAAACCATAACATGTTATTAGCTTGTTGGCTAGCAGAACATAATGGCTGTTTGTGTTAAAATAATCACTTCTTTCATGATACTGTACATTTATTTTAGATGCTGTTGTTGGCTTGCTAACTTAGTAACCTGGTCAGCTTTAGCGTCTGTTTGTTGTGTATGTCTGTTTCTTCAAGCTTACAACGTTAGCCTCAGCATTGTCAGCACAAATGAATTTCCTTCAAGTTAGTGTTAGAATGTAGTAAACTAGTTAGACAGCATATTATAGCCTAATTTTAGAGTTGCTGCACTAATTATTGATATAAGGTTCAATTACAGCTCTCATTCAGCCAAAAAGATGTGCTAATGTTTCAGCATAATCCAGCAGACTCATTTTCAACTAACTGTAGTGAATCTGTCTCGATGTTTGGTGAGACAAAGACAATCCTTCACTGAGGTCAGTGCTAACAGTCAGCCAATCAAATGTTATTCATATAGCCCAAATTCACAAAACGATTACTCTCAGGTGGCTTTACAACCTGTACAGGTTATGACAGGTACAGATTCTATGTTAATTATTTATTGAGAAATAGTCCTTGTCCTTTGATATGTAATCTATAAATACACTTATAATGTTTATTTTACTGTTACCGTCAGTCAGCATACATCAAATAGGGAATGTAGCACAATAAAACCTGCCATTTTATACACATACTCACTGTTTTTATTTCAGGATTCCACTTTTTAAGGCGATGCAGCAACTTGACGTTAGAGAGCATTGTTACAGTGCATTCTGCCAATTCACCATCTGGCAACACGGACGTCTGGGAGCCAGAAATCGTGTGGTGCTACCAAGCTGCTGTGTCTGGCGGATGAGAGACAAATTCCATGACCCCTTTGGCAATTACGTTGGCTGTGAGGAGGCACACTTTAGGTGAAATCAAAAACTGTGTTCCTGTGAGACCTCATGGGAAAAGTATAAAAGTTTTTAGTGAAAGAAAAGAAAACTGTTGTGTTAAAATGTGTTCTGTGTTCTTTCAGTGTTCTATGCTATTCATTATATACAAAGAAAAACAACATTTTATTTTTTATGTGGAAGCTCCTTTATTTTAACATGCAAATTCTTTCTATGTCGTATGTTTTTACAAATTTTACACTGTCTATATATTGCATATATATATATATATATATATATATATATATATATATATATATATATATATATATATATATATATATATATATTTGACAAAGAAAATTTGGTATTTGTTGGTGAGTTGGAGGTTCAAAAACACATTAGTCCTCTCACAGTGTAAACCAAAGTGCATTTATCTCATGCAGTGTTATGCACAAATGGCAAAGCAGGATTTATATTTTTACTAGAAATCAAACTGACTATTCCACTTGCCAAAATGATTGCGACAATCAGTAAACTGCTCCACCCTGTGGCATCAATTGAAATTGGAGGTTTGATATGTGGACACCATTTTTCTATCTATTGAAGTCTTGTTGCAGTAAACTCAGCCTGCATCATGATTAGGACTCAGAATGTGACTATAAAATGTAACAATTGCATGAGAGCAGTCTTATATTTATATCCAGGCTTTTATGATTAATACAATCCATATGTGCAGGAGGTTAAGATGTAACGGGTGATGTTTTGGAAACAGCACAGTGGCTGTCACACACACACACACACACACACACTGCCTTTTCCAGTCCGGTCCAGTTCACTTTGCACAGTATTCTATCTCAAATACAATTTCATCTAATCTTGGATTTCTACAATGATGATGACAAGTTCCACATTTAGTTACCAAACTGTCTGTTCTTCTCTCCACTCAGGGGACGTGGAATGTGATGGTGAGACTAGTGTTGATCAACCATTGATATGACTTGGCTTATTTCTTTCACAACTGAAAGGTGTTTATGGAATAATTGTCCTTCACTAGGAGTGCAAGTAAAAACAACTCTGCTGGTTTGCATGTTCACGATAACACTGATAGCTCCAAATCAACAATTGATATTAAGTGAAATCAAGTGCGAGATGCATCATTTGGAAATTTAATTTCTACAGTCTTGCTCTGATTCACCACCTCAGCATCAGTGTTGCCAGTTCCCCTTGCCTCCCAAATGTATCCATTGTCAAAGTATTTGTAAATTTCCCACACATTTCCACTTCAAGTGCTTTTTTAAAAAGAGTCCAATTTATGCCTAGAAAGTGGCACTTGCACATTTCAGACCCTTTTCTGTGCATATGCAAGCTTTATAAATGAGGCTCCAGGTCTGGACCCAGACATTATTCTATCCACAACTATAATCTAAACTATTGAGAATTATTATTATTATTATGTTTTTACCTGCACAACTTTTCTAGCCTTTATGGCACAAGTGGTCCAGGAAACTTCCAGTACAAATGCATGCTTTGTTGAAACACACATGAGGTTGTTCATTCAATCAAATCTTTCCCATCAAAGGCCCATTTTATTATTCCCAGTGTCCTGCTCCAAACAAATAGATAAAAGTAAAGCTGGAACACAACCGTTTCCAGCAGGTTAGAATGTTTCATTCCAGTTATTGTCAACACAAAAAGCTTTTCCTGTTTGCTGTTTATTACAAAGTGACAAGAAACCAGTGATAAATACAAATGCTATAGTGCAAAAATAAAATATCAGTCCAATGCTTGATTCAGCAGGATCTTCCAGCTCTGTAGGCCGGTTGTTTATTTGTGATCGTAGAAGCTGGAGCTGCTCGTTGTTATACGTGGAGCAAAAATGATTGATTAACTGCAGCAATGACACTTAAAAAAAAAAACAAAAAAAAAAACATGTGATGTCCAGTGTATGATTTTCATGATGTCCAAAAGTAACATTAAGTCAATCGGTCAACCAGTGTGTCCATACAATCATAATTCACAGTCATCTGTTTTGATAGGCAAAGAATAACCGACAGCAGAGCAAGAATACCCAGAATGGACAAATTGCTGGACCTGAACAAAATAACTACTATCTTATGATCTCCACGTGGCCGTAGCTCAGTTTAACAGTAAAAAGAATAACAGTCATAACACGCGTCTATAGCTGACTGTTACAGTTTGTGTTGTCATGAATGGTAGTCCAGCAAAACAAGGTTTAGGTAAACAGTGCTCACTATCACCTCCTGCAGCAGACGTGGTATTCCAAGTAGGGACAGCCCGTCCCTGACTGCTTAGCAGTGGATATCTCTGCAATGCAGTACATAGGCACCTTGGACATAATACCAGAACTGTTACTTCTTTGAACTAATTTGATGGGTTGGTTAGTTTATTTTTTTTAATGTTTTAAAATATAATTGTGTCCAGATCTTCAAAATGCACCTTAAAGCAGTGTGACAGATAAACACACACACACACACATACACACACACACACGCAAACACACACAGATGAGAGACTAGTCGAGATAATAGTCAACAGTTTTAGAAAATGGACAGCAAAATGGAGCTCTAATCCTGAATGGACTCTCACATGTTCATTCTTTCTACAGGCAATTTAATATCAGTATGACTCAAATCTGAGACTGTGGCAACAACTGATGTGATGCACCACTACTAGACAGCACAGAGCAAGTTTTGAGCAAACCCACTGAAATCTAAATTGAGAGCACAGGAAATTAAATTATTCATATGGAAATGACTCTAAATCGTAGCCCATATTAGAAATAATGATGTTCTGGTTCACTGTTAATGCTGTTAATTGTGGACAGTACAACAGTAACCAGTCAGCAAGTCCACCATTAATAACTGAAAGAGGCAATGCATAAAGAATACAAAATGGCATGCCAAAATTTAAAGCAGCTACAAGGAACTGTATTGTTTGGTTAATTCTGGTCGTCTGTTCCAAGCAACACTTCCAGCGAACAAAAACAAAAGAGTGTAAACCTTTTAGTGTTGTATCAAGCCACGCTGCAGCTTCTTTCCCTGACTGTGAGACTCCTCAATTCATCCTTATCACCGTGCCATAAACATGAATAGGTCCAAACCCAGTATATGGCTCAATGGTACGTGTCCTGTCACGGTGCAAAAATGTGGCCAATTTGTTACTGGTAGCGGTATACAGTAGTTTGCAATATTAATTCTTGATTATGAAATGTACATTTGCAAAAGTACAGCAGAATATATATATTTGTCAGCACACGGTGACTTAGGAATGAGTGATGTTAAATTCACTAGTTGCATTACTAAAATACACATTAAAGTGAAACACTCGCCAAAATGCAACTTTGGCTTTTGAGTCAAACCTTCACGTAAAAGCACAATTACGATGAAAGAGGCACTTTTAAGATTCATGTATATTTTACTTAATATATATATATATATATATATATATAAATAAAATTGTATTAAATTCGCTTTTTTTATTACCAAAAATATCCTCCAGAGGTGGGAGTAAGTCACATACGTGCAAGTCATAAGCAAGTCTCAAGTCTTAACCTTCAAGTCTCAAGCAAGTCCCAAGTTACTGTGATCAAAATCAAGCAAGTCAAGTGGAGTCATGGCTAAGGTCAAACAAGTCACAATAAGTTTGTATGACTGTATTCTTCATATCTGTAGATGCAGTAAACTGAAGAGGGTGGTTAGTCAATAATATGATGTAATTGCATAGTTGATCAATTTTATATATATTTTTTTTTTCAAACCCATGAACACAAGAATAAGATTAGATTGATATCAGCCCTGGAACTGTATCATACTGCACATTCGGACAGCTGAGAATGTTACTCTCAGGTATTGTCCCCCCTCCCTCTATAAACGGAGGCTGAAAATCACAGGACATGTCTGTTCTGTCCTGAAATGTGTGTTTCTCTTCTATAAACATTCTACATCTCGAAGGTGACGTCTTTATACATACGGTCCCTTCTTTCAAACGGAGCACAACTCCGTGAGAAACAGCAGGAGAGACACAGACACAACACCTGAGGGAGAAGCAGGTCCGTCGCGGACGTGCACGAAAAAACAAGTGCGTCACACCAAATGTGAGCCGGTACGGTGTAAGGTGCCGGTACATTTAAAATAATGTGCGCACCGAAGACGCTTTATCTGAAACACACACGCTTTAACCAAGATGACGGCCAAAATCACCCAGGCTTGCATACACTGCATCATACAGCAGCAGAGGGCTCAATATGGGAAAAAAAGAAAGAAAAGTCTAGACTTTCGTGTCATCTGTGTCAAGTCTGAGTCAAGTTTCAAGTTATGAATGGCAATCAAAGTCAAGTCGACTCTTTCATCAGTGTTAGTCAAGTAAGTCTCAAGTCATGTGACTCGAGTCCCCCACCTCTGATATCCTCCATACAAAAGATGTTCTGAACACTCTGAGACTGGAACTGTAAATTTTGAACCATTCCTGACTCAGTGTATAAGTGTTCAAAAAGCTTAACAGAACTGAGATTGAACCCACAATGCAGATCTAGTGCAAAAGACAGTTTATTCTGACACAAAAAGGCTCAAAAAGAAACAAAAGCAGACCGATGAGGACACAGGGGAGTGGAACAGGTTGCTGGAGACGACAAGGATGGGTGAGGCAGGGCTGAGGGCAGGCAAATGGCAGGGCTGTAGGAAGGAAACACAAAACAGGTAAGTCAAGACAAACGTGCCAGTCCAAGCAGGAGTCAAAAATATTCTCTTGTCACAATCACAAGATCAAGGGGCCGAGAGCATTACCACGAGGGATGAAACAACGAACTGGCGATGAGTGCAGGGAGAGACTGGCTTATATATGCTGCAGGTGTGAAGAGCAGGGAACCAAGTTGATGAGCAGCAGGTGTGCAGAGGAGGCTGGATGCAGTAGGTACCAGGAGGCCCCGCCCAGCCATGGGGGAAAAGAAAACATGGACACAGAGAGAGAGCAGACGCCAACTGGATCCTGACATGTTGTAGAGCACTTTAAGCTGCCACTACACTATAGAAGTGCTGTGGAAATGCAAATCCTTTTACCATTTACCCTTCACTCTGTGGCTTGCTTGACCACACCTGTTTTGTCTCTCTCGTTGAGGTGAGGAGTAATAAGTTTTTTTTTTGTTTGTTTGTTTTTTTAAATGGCCACTGACAAATCCTGCATAGTATGCCTCAAAATACAGCCCATGGATCATCTCAATCCACCCTCTGCTCAAAAAAATAAAGAAAATAGTTGAACTTAAACAACATGAATTTTTCAGTGTGTTGATTAATTCATTTATCAACTTTCTCAATAGTTGATGTTGGTCAAGTTGATTAAGAACAATCGTGATCAGAGATCACTTATACATTTGGTGAAATTAAATCATAAAAAAATCAACCGCAGAACTGCCATGTTTAATAAAGTAAGATTACTACATCACTACATGCACAATGTGGAGAGAACTTAAGGAATCGGGACTAAACAGATGTGTAGTCTTAAGAAGGCTAATTAAAAAAAAGCTTCAATTTGCTAGGGAGCATCAAGAATGGACACTGGAGCAATGGAAAAGGGACATGTGGTCTGATGAGTCCAGATCTACCCTGCTCCAGAGTGATGGGCTCATCATAAGAAGAGAGGTGGCTGAAGTGATGCACCACTTATGATCTTGGATTGATTCAGTTGGTCAGGGTTTATAGGTCAGCTGACTACCTGAATATACTGTGAATGACCAGGTTTCCATCAATGGATTTTTTCTTCCCAGATGGCATATTCCAAAATGAAAATGCCACGAATCATTGGGCTCAAATTGTGAGAGAGTGGTTCAGTGATCATGAGACATAATTTTCATGCATGGATTGGCCACCACAGAGTCCAGACCTTAACCCTATTGAGAATCTCTGGGATGTGCTGGAGAAGGCTTCACACAGCAGCTCGACTCTTCCGTCATCAAAATGAATGCAACTCTGGACAGAAATAAATGTTAACTTTGCACAAGCTTATCAAAACCGTGCCACGGAGAATGCATGCCGTGATCAAAGCTAAAGGCACTCCAATGAAAGTGTGTGTGACTTCTAATAGTGTCACTGAATATTGTGTAAGTATGTCCTCTAATGGTGAGCATTACATTTTGACCATTGTGACACAATCTGCCTCAAGTCCATCGTTTTGTGTGTATTGCAGTGTATTATTGACCTGTGCATTAGTACATAGCAGACAATTGGTAAGGTATAAGTTTGACACACACAGCTGTAAAAGACTGTGTTTTTTTTTAAACATGTACCCAGGTCTTCTGGGTCTGTCCAGTGTTAATCAAATCCATGTAGTTTATCATAATTCGACTCTATGTGTTTAGTGTTTCTAGTCAGTTCCCCAATGTGTTGCCATTCGCTTACATTTGGTTAGTCAGTGTGGCTCTCCAGAAAATAAAAAAATAAATAAATGTTGCCCAGCCCTGCTCTAAATAATAAATGATAAGAAAGAGCATCATCTTCCATCTCCTTCTTATTTCTTTAAAGCTACACTTTGGTCACTCTTTGTGTTTTCACTGTCAGCAAGCTTCTGTGTGTTGGGAGGGGAGGGCATCGTGCTATATCTCATATATATCATCAATATATCATCTTAATTAATAAATATTTTAACAGTCCTGACTGTTGAGAGTATGAATAAACCATGTATTTAGCACCACATAGTTTTCTCCCAGTCCAAACAATGAAAATATATATTAATCAAATCAAATGATGCTGCAGCCTGATACGAGATTAAAAGTGTCTAACATCATATCAAATACATTATGCATAGTCAGTTGAAGGAGTTTTCGCTAAACAGCTGTGCCAAAGTGTGCACCTTGAAAATCAAAACACATTTTGATTACTGATCTTAAATTCAGTTGGTAAATTAAAGTCCAGTGCATGAAATAGAGGGAGAAGTCTGTGCGCAGTATATGCTTTCATAGTGTGGTACAAGCAAGCTCTTTCAACACAGCTGGTGTTGTAGGTTATGGTTATAGTTAGGGTAAGAAACATCCACAGATGTCTATTCATGTTATCATGCTAAAAAAGTCAACAAAAGAAATTCACAAAATGTCTAAAAATATTTTTCCACCTCTTTAACTTACTAAGCAGAGATGCAACCGTACACCTTCTGTATTTAAGTTTCTCTGTTTTAACAAACTCAGACAAGCTTACGGTAAACCTCCCTTAACTCAATGTAAACCTCACCTCATTCAAACTCTGCATAAACAAAATAAAACAGAAGCAGAAACCATCTTTGTCTCCTCTGGTTTGGTCAAAATATATCTTCAATTCACAGAGTAAGATCTGAAAATATTCTGACTTTACACACCATTTCTACCTGCTGCTGATGCCAGACTTTCTCTCTCTATCCTCTGCTGCTGCTCACCTATTGATCTGCACCTGCCCTGTCCTCTCTTACCCAAAGTCATAGTCCTGGTCAGAGCCACTATAAATCACCTCTGCACTGTATCCCCTGTCTTCAAACTTGCATCCGTCTGTCACAGAAGCTGTGGTCAGTCCCAGTCTGGTGTCCTGCTGTGTTCACTCACCGGCTGTATTATAATGTTATTATTATAATATTATATATTTAATATTGCAATACACTCTTATTAAGCCATTTAGTCTTTTAAAGGGATATCCCAGCGTAAGTTTAATCCATGGTCTAACACACCGTGACACAGAGTAAGTCCCCCCTCAAGAGATCAAGTTTTCTGACCGCTAGCTTATGTAGTTTTAGCAACTTTAGAAAAGACCGCAGGATAACAATACACTGCAGTCTATGCCTCCAACCAAGAAACCACCATCAAAAAGCCACTCATAGCCACAAATAATGCTCAGAACAGCACAAAACTTCAGCAACAGTACAAATAGGCTCCCATGGATCAAGGCATCAAATATCTGCTAGCTTAGCTGGATTTCTATTGAAAAGACAACACAATTATGCCAGAATATCCCTTTAAAGGTTATTATTTGGTGTAACTGCTCATACATGCCGCTTAAAAGCTTAAAAGGTACAAGGTTCTAGGCTAACTTACAACACCAATGATTGCAGAAGTCCCTGAGAGTATCCTTTGGGTTCTGTGCAGACACCTCATTTCACCAAGATCACTTATGCTCTGTATTCTGAATTCAGGACGATTTCACACAGTTTGGTTGTGGCCCACTAATTTCCAGCTTCAAGCCTGATTATGAATGTTGGTAACGACGATTGAGAGTGTAGTGTAACATAACTGAAGAACAGTGACATTGAATCTGGAATGCTCTACGACACCAAGACAAAAAGTCTATCATGTCAGAATTTTTTGAATCTGTACAGTAACCCGGGCTAGTTTGACATCTCCTATGTTGGGGGATTGATGATGTGATAGATCAGAGATCTGGAACATCAGTTTGTGGATGTTAGCCACCCAACAATAGCATATACTATAATAAGGTTTAAGACTGAAGATAAAGACAGCAAATTGATACCTTTAATGATCTGAGTGTATCACTGTGATGTATCAGTTTTAGTTTTAGTTTTCTCAAGCCTACCTGCCAGCATCTTGGACAAAATTTAAACTAACTGGTAGTGAACTAACCAGGCATCAAGACTCACACCTCAACGGATCTTTATTCTTTTTGAGTAATAATGAGTTAGAGGTCTGTGTCATAGTTGGAGGGAGCCCAGAGAAAACGAAAATTGCAAAAGAGATCTCAGTAGTGTCATTACTCCTAGAAAACGATGAGATCTATGTGAGACCAAAGTGAGGCTGTGGCTGATTTCTCCTGTTTCTCAATTGTTTCTCCTGAGAAACAGGTGCAGAAAACTTGGGCTCCCTGTAACTTTCAAAGGAGATCTCATCAAGCTCTCAAAGAAGTTTCAGAATGTCTCCCCAGTGCTGGAAAGGAGCATGGTTTAAACTGTAAAGTCTCAAGTCTCACCCATTGCTCCTAAGGAATTTTAGGAGAAACAAATGAGAAACGTTTGAGCCCAAAAAAGTCCACTACGAGACTGAAATGAGAACTCTCATTGAGCTCCTTTACAGCTCCATAGCCATAAAGGAGCAAGCTTTGAGCAGTAAAATGTTCCTCTGGGAGGGCCTTCTCATCCAGGACCTCTTCAGATACCTTCAAAAATAACAGTACAGAGGCTTCGTCCTTGCTGCAGTGGACCCGGGTTCGACTCCCAGCCTGGGTCTCTCACCCTGTTTCCTGTCACCTCTTCAGCTACAACTATCAATAAAACCATAAAAAAATAAATAACTAGTAATTTAGTATTTTTTTTATTCTTTTGGATACACATCAGGGCATGGTTCCTTTCCGGACTTCATGTTTTTGATTGCACTATAAATCTCTGTCCGATCTATTGTTTGTCTGATTCATCCAAGGAGGGCATTTCCAATTTTCTAAAGAAGTCGTCTACTAAGTCTATGTTTCTCGCTTCTGAGGTACACAAATTTTTAAAGGAAGACTTAAATTGAACATTCATGTCTCTTTGGTCCGTAACAATATTGCTTTCCTGTCTTTTATTTCAGACATAAAAGCTGCTGTTGCTGACTGCTTAAGTTGATAGCATAAGAGCTTAGTTGCACATTCCTGATGTTTGTAGAATTTATGACTGGATTTTAAATGAAGATCTATAGGGTTGTCGTTGGTCCGGGAATCAAATTCTGTCTGGAACAAATTTCTCTCTGTGTATAGATTCTCAGAGGGTGATGTTGAGAGCAATTGGTCAACCATTTTAATTCTGTCAATCAACTCTGTTGCCAATTTGGCTTCCTTTTCACCTGTGGTGTATGATATTACCTATCCCCACCCATAACAGCTTTCATGGTTTCCCATAACCTGCAATAACTTATCTCATGGGACTCACTGGTTTCAATGTATTCTGTGTATTTATAAAGTCAACAAAGTTTTTTTTTTTTTTTTCCACAAGTAGTCTTATGTTAAGGTCCCATATATGTTGAGGTAGTATGTTTTCTGGGAAGCAAAGCTTTAAAAGTACTGGACAATGATCCAATATGACTATACTGTTGTATTCTACGTATAATTATGGCCAATACTTTTAGCCACTACAAAATAATCAATGTCTGGTGTACAGGAGAAAACAGAGGAAACTATTTGGACGTTAGGTATTTGAATCTCCAGGGGTCAGTCACTCCATAGGTCAATTGTGGTGACATTTGTACTGGAACTATCTTGCAAAGGATTTGAGACACAGTTTAAATCTGCCTCTGATATTAAATCAAGTGAATCCAGGTCTGGTAAAATTGAAAACAGATTACTGAGGAAATCAACTATATCCCTTTTGGGGGCATACACATTCACAAGCACTAATGACTTATCAAACTATTTCACTTTAATGATTATGACCATTTATCCCCCTTAAGATCCTATATATTCTTGGTGCAGCAGAATAGCCACCCCCTTACTTATAGTTTTGGCTGATCCCTGTTTAATAAATGAGTTTCCTGTAAATACACTATTTGAATTTTTAATTTACTTAAATTGTGAAAATACCTTGCCTTACTTACCAACTCACCAACACCACCAAGACGACCTCTCAAATGATGACACTTCTCAGTCCCTGTACCGTGTTGCCCATGGTTTTAAAAGGACTGCACTGGAGATTCCCTGAGCTTGATAATAATTGTCTCTGACGCGAGAGTGCCTGGTCTTTCTGTCCAGTCACACATCCATGATTTTGTACCTGACACAGCTTACCTCAACTCTTTCCCATTCTTCTTTGTTGGCTTAAGAGTTTCCAGCAAGAATAACAAAACAGTTTTAAATGGGGATTGTAAACAGTCCAAACATGCTGTATTACGAGAAAAGAAAATATGCCAAATATACCCCAACACATATTGTCTACGGTGTCTCACTGCCTTTATCCAGTCTATTTAAACTGGTAGGATAAGTAGCCATAGGCTAAGCTATTTCTGGTATCTCATGATGAACCTTTGTGCACAACCATCTTTAAAATTAACTCATTGGTTAGTTTTGGATCCTTGAAACTTGCCTCCTGCCCGCCCGATGTTGTAATTTTAATGTCACTGGATATTTCAGGCTATAGAGAACTCCTTCACAACCATAAAGCAGCTCCCTCATCTTGGGAAAGGCTGCCTGTTTACTAATGGTCTGAATGCAGTCCAGCAGGATATGGATATGGTCATTGTCGGCAGTCATCACTGACTTTCATCTGATCATCTTGATGGCTGCAACTCTTTCTGAGAAATTATGCCATTTAGCCACAAGTGCCTGCGGTGGAAGGTAGAAGGTCCTGCATCAGTTTGCTACAGAGAGTGAGGTGTGCCCAGTCTACAGTCGGAGGCTTCTCGAGACCCAGAGGGATGTTTGCCATGCTAACATCCTTCCTTCCCTCCTGTGATGTGGATATTGCAATGCCATGATCTTGCCTCCACGTCTTCGCATCAGCCTCTCAGTGTGGCCAGTTGTCTTTTCGAACCACTGACATCTGATTCCACCAAGGTAATTGATTCCTAGTTACTGCAGCTTCCAGCTTTGATTCTTGGCTGCCTCAACTTTTTTTATTAACTTGTACCCAGCCCCTCATAATTCCATCCTTAGCTGGGTAACCTGGCTTCTGAATTCTGTAGACTGGGCTGTCACCTTCTCTTCAATTTTCGCCATCAGGTCTTAAGACTCAGTAGCCTGTAGCACTGCGTGCTGACCATCAGCCATAATGTTTAATGCTTTCTGTTGGGTTAGCATTAGTGTTAGCCTCAGAAGAAGACCCCTTAGTCCAATTTGTTGCTTCCTTGCTGTTAATTGGCATTTTTTCTCAGTAGTTAAATGGTTAGCAACTTAAGTTGTGTTTATGCAACTTGTGTGGTGTTGATTTGTGTAATTTAAAAACAGAAATGTACTGAAGTTAGTAGCTACTTTCACAAAACTCTGTCTTTACACGGTGCCACCTCAACCATATTTAGTTAAAAGAAAAATTAAAACTGGACTAAAATTTGGTGAAAATAAATTCATAAATTCTGAATTTCCTTGGAAGTGTAAGTAATTGTATGCTCACACATCAGCAGTAACACATATATAATATGTATTAATTTGTCAGATGTTGTGTTTTTAGCTTGTTCCACTGCCCCCAAGTGGGCCTGGATGAATTAATGCAGCATTAAATTCCCTCTTTGCCAAAAAAAATGTGTGAAGAACAAGCATCTAAGAGCATCCAGACATTATAGAACATGTTTCCCAAGGCTATTACTGCAGATTAGAGGAGGGCAAACCAAAGTAGATGAGCCAAATAAGATCCACTTCCCACCGTTTTCTGTTATTGCATATTCATTAGACTGAGCCCATATACTGTGTGTGGAGATCGCGCTGGGCAGTCACACCAAAACTTTGAGAACTGCATTGATCTGCTGGTGTGCCTCCCATATGCTCCCACTAATGAGGTCAGACACAGAGTCTCACACTTTTGTGAGCGGTCCAGCTGCCTTATAATAAGGCTCTGTGTTTGTCTATGCTAATGATCTTTCTGCTAATAATCTAATTTAGAATCCTGCCAACGTTCTACACTCTCAGATAGTTTATTCTCCGTGTATCCATCTATTTCTATTGAGTTTGCATTTTAAATATGACATATGACCCGTGGAACATACAGGGGAAGGGTTGAACAAATGTCAAGATTTGAAAGCTGAGTATCAGCAAAATCTGAGTAACATTTTGCAGCTGCTAACAAGGGAAAATAGGCTGTTATGAAGAAATTAACTGCTTACAGTTTAAGGCTTCAATGTGAACTACACTCTAAGTGCAAACAAGCCACTTTCATGTTTGCTTCATTAATGCAGTTGGGCTCAGGATCAATGTCTGATACTGTGCAAAACTCTCATGCATGTAAAAGGCTCTCAGTATGTGAATAAAAGCCTCCTTAGCTGTCAGAGTTCAAAGCTGCTTCTACTGCCACATGCTTTTGGCTGATACAGGTAACATTATCATAGTTACCAGATGAAAGCCATTGACTAAATCTACTGACAAATTTTGACAAAAATCCAAATTCTGTCATTAAAAATACTTGTCATCTCCCATCTTGTCTGTTCCATCATCACTATTAGACAGTTTGATTGCATAAAGTCCCCAACGTAAGGGTGTCAGTTTCAACACATAATGGCTAACTGCTGATCCAGAAAAGACAGGACTAACTATAGAATACATTTCTTATTTTATTCATAATTCATCAAATTAGAGTGGGTATCCTAACCTAAGGCAAATATTGTGGGCAGGCTATAAATAGCCATTCCTGCATTGACCTTGACTGGCATTGTGTGGTGACCCCAAGTTTACCTCCTAAACTGCCATCAATGAGCAGCAGCAACTGAAATTGGCAATACAATATGTAAAAATTCCTTAAAAATACATTGTTACATGTTTCACTCTAGCCCCTGGTGTTGCTTGTTCTCACTTGTTTCCAGGCCAAAAAGCATGTAACAACATTACTTTGACAACAATTGTATTGGCATTTCTCAAAGTGGTGTACGATAAAGTGATTTAAAAACAGTACCGTAAGCATGTTTTGCTCTTTCATCTGATTGGTGGAAAAGGCGAACACAGCAGGTCATTGAGCTGTTGAAACCAACATGCTGATTCAGTAAAAAAAAAAAAAAAAACACACCAAGGTAAAAAAAATAAAAAATAAAGTGATGAAAACACAAAAAATAAAGTGATAAAAAAAGATATTTGATTTTCATGGGAGAAGCCAGAAAAACATGACCTTTGGGCACATATAGAAGCTGAAATACTGTATATTCTGGCTTCAGCTGACTGTTTCCCAAACTCTTGTCTCTGATCACACTGGCATTTATAATATATTAGAGAAGCTGGGCCTTTAAACTAAAGGCATCATGTTATGTTCAAGTCCTTGGATTCTCTCCCTGCTCTTCTCCCCTGTATCATAGCAACACAGTAGCTTATATATAATACACTACATTGCACACGTTTTAAATCTCCCCTAAATCACCTTCTTTCCTCTAAATGGAGACAAAACACCCTTTCTAGAGGGCTATTATGATGCCAGTGATTAGTTATTTTCCATTTCATGTGCCCTGAACCATTGCAGATATTCAGCTTTTCATTGCACCGCTTCATTTTACTGTCCTTCCTCAACCCTCTCTGATCACCTCATGTTTCACTGTATCTCATGTAAGCTGCTTCTGGCTATTATTCACAGTCTTTTTTTTTTTTTTTTTTTTGTTTAGTCTTTTTGCCTGCAGAGGACTTAGCCACATTTTGTGATAAGGTCTGAAATCTTGACACAAGGGGCTAGAGGCACACTGTTTCCTTCAGACTGGTGTTTTCACATGTGGGTGGTGATGATACATATATATTTTGTTCAGTACAAATCTTAGGCAGCCTGTAGTTATGCCAGTGCTTATGAGTGGACCATTTACAGCAAGCAGGTCCCAGCACTAACAACCTCCTCACAGTCAGCTTCATTCATCCCACAGCGATTACAGCTTCATTATCAATGTAATGAAAACTGGATCTGCTGCATAGTCATTGACATTCGCCTTTGTATGGTGTGTAATGCCGACTACAGCAGTTGTGTTTCACGCAAACATGTGGGGTTGTAAGGTTCTGAATTATACATGATTTAATTAAATAGATTCAGGAGTTGAGTCAGAGAGCACAAAGGAAATGAGATTACTCACATAAGATGGCGTGCTGCGCTTTTTCATTGTAAGATTAGTATTGTATTGCCACTTTCTTTTGTCATCGCCTACCATTTGAATGGGACAATAATAGCTGCAATTTCATTGTCATTAAATAATGAGTGGTGAGGAGACAAATGTGCTGACTTCAAACTTTTATTGGCGAAAGCTTAGCCCCTGAAATGCAAGGAGGTGCAGTAATCACTTGCTGTGCCTAAAGGAAGCCAAGGTAACACTTTATAATAACCGTAATTAAAGAGTAGCTCCACCAATTTTACACATTAAAATGTGTTTACAGGTCTATGTGATTTCTGCTGTAAATGTAAAAATGGCAAATACAGCCTTTTGTGGCTCCAGGGGAAGCTGCATGTAATCTGATAAATTGCTGTCAGTGATGTCACTCAATGGCAAGTTTAATTGTGAGTAATATAGGCAACAGGCAACCATATTAAGCTATTTTTTGTTATGAAGTTGCAACTGATTTTTATAACCCTTAACAACTGCTTAATGAATGTTTATTAAGCATTGCATTGTTTGTTAAGAATAGAATAACTATGAGCTAAAGTTAACCTAGCTATATCTTTACTATTCATTAATGATGGTTAAAATAACGTGTTGCCTTGACATCAGTGATTTAATAGAACAGAGCAGAAACAGCATCCATTTTTGTTGATTATGAATGATAAATAATCATTTTTTGATAATTGTTTGAGATACACTTCATTTTTAAAAGTGGTAATTGATATTCTCCATGCCTTGCTACACCTGTTTCCCACATTTTTTGAAAATAATTCCCCTATTGATTGGCTAGTTGGAGCCCAGCTGATGAGCTGGAGTCTAGCTCTGACCTTTGGCTCATCTGAGTAGATGAATCAGAGACTGGGGGAGTCACTGTGACCCTCATTTCCCTTGGCTGTGTCTTAAACAGCACAGCTGATGCTCAGGTATCAGCAAGATAATGTGATTCCAGTCCATCGCAGACACTATTGCCATGCAGACAATGGTGCAGGAAAATGAGGCCGTTTTCAAAATTGCCATGTATGCCAGAGCTGTCCTCCTCTAGTCAGCAGCATTTGTCAAATTCAGATTGAATCAGCGGTGTTGTGCTAACACAGGCGATTAGGGAAAATAGGCTGCAGTTCAGCATCTCACGGCAAAGGCAATGCAGGCAATAACTGTCTCGTATTTCACTCATAAGCCTTAAAGGTTATGTGGCTCTTCAAATTAATGGCAAATCTGTTACAAAGTATGTCAGCTATTGGAGTGCTTCTGCCTCCATAAGAGTGAAATGGTTTTGTACGCTCTGGATATTTCCAAACGCTTGATATATTGTAGAACAAACAGAGCAGTAAGATAACGTCTCCAAAAACTGGAAATACCTGGACCTGAGACTCGAGCTGCTATTGTTCAAGCTGCTATTGCTGTATAGGCTTTCACCCTCCAACTGAAATAATGAGAAGTCCCTGCATAATGTAAATGTGGAGCTCTTTTTACATTCAGAGTGCCAAGACTATTTTCACATCATGGTATATCCAACCACTGCCACAGTCTAAATTTGGATTCCTGTTTTGTGGAACTATGCAAATATGGCCCCAAGTCATCCAATGGTTACCCAAGCCCATTTGTGGCAATTACACTGTGTGACTAGTGACAAAAACTTGGAACCTGCCTGTGAAAACGGTTATTTTCCCATTAAGCGTTCCGGCATTTTATCAACCCAGAGCTGGCTGTGCACCATAAAACATCTGCAGAAGAAACAATGCAATTATAGAAGCCATCTGGAACAATAATGTAGGAGAATAGATATGATTAACACTAACACAAACAGATGGCAAAGTGTTAGATTGCTGTTCGACAAGCACATAATAGGAGGGAACCTAAAGTCCAATTAGTAGTGACAGCAGTCTGCTGCCTTTGAGGAGGAAGCCGAGCTTTTGCAGCACGATGGGGCTGCTGGAGTCATCAGAGCTATCCTGGCTCAACTCTTTCATGTAAGCCTGACTGGGACGCTTAATGACACACCACAAGAAAGACAAAGTGGCATCCAGGTAGACATAAAGAGTTCATCGAGTAGTTTGGCTTAGGGTGGGCTATATATGAGCTGTCATAGTGGTGGGCGCTTGTGGGGCCAACAGTATATGTTCATTAATAAGGCCTATAGTTGGATGCTGGAGACTCACTGTTACATCCCACCTAATGCCCACACAATCAATCACCAGTTAGAAAGTGTGCCTTTTTTTCAAGTCACTACATTAGCAAACGCAACATTAGCCATTAAGAAATCTTAATGATCTTTCTAGCATTAGAGATTTCTCTGAGGATGATTTTTATTTTTTATTTTTTGAACAACTGTCAACTGTCCGCTGTGACTGACTATCCAAGAAAAGGTGGAGGCCAGATAGTTTTGTCACGATACTAGTATTTCCAACCTCTAACTGGAAAATACCAACATTGACAGCAACTAAACATTTTTTTCAAAAATGATTCAAAGATTAATATAACATATTGAGACTTGTGTCCTGTGTGGTAAGCACAATAGCATCTAAGTTAATTTACTTCTGTAGGAAGCAGGGCTTTGTGGGCACTACAGCAGTACATGTGTCAGCTTGGTTTTGGAGAGGAGAGAGGTGTATTTAAAGTGCAAACTTATTCGAATGGCATACAGTAGAGTGGATATCTCTGGTAAGACCCAGCAATCCCACAAAACTCAATCATGTCTAACACATTATCTAACTGAATAACCCTGTATCATTGAAAATGATAACCCATCAATTCATAGTTTTCAGTCACATGACCCATGCAATGACCTGGAGGGCAAAACAGTAGACCTAGCCAGCAACTTATCTTGGACTTCCCGTAGAGACATGGCAAAAGAAAATGTCCTCCAGCACAGTTATTTATATCACCTTTCAACCATAGAAAAGTAAAGATATAGACATTAGCTCCAAGTGTTGGGCACTTGCGATCCATATACAGCACCCACTACAATATTTCAGCCATTAAAAACCGCAACATCCCTGCCAGAGCTCGACTTTAGTGACATTAATGTGTACCTTGTGGTAATCCTTCACCTTATACTTGCCAGGATGAAAAGCTTATAAAACTATGGACAGTTATCTGCATTTACAATCTGTATGGGTGAATACTGCCACCATTTGGGAGTAAGAAGTTCTCCATTGTAAAAGCAAAGGCAAGTACTAATTAAGTAACACCAGAGGTTGAACGTTATTGTATTGTTATTATCATTGTATATGTACCCTTGACATCATCCAAAAAATCACCAACAAAGTTTATCCGTCTAAACACAAGCTTAAAGGTGTAAAGGGATATCCAAATTGTTGCATGTTGAGTTTATACCCTCAACTAACTAGCTAACTTTAGTTTATTATGACCACTGCAGTTGGCCACCTCAATACGTGACAACAAACCATGTAATAAAAGCATACACGTGTGTTTACTTGAGCTGAACTTTGAAGTGTTGGCTGCAAATATGTATGTCTTTGGACGGCTACTATTGTTTGCCCTCCCCAGGGACGGAGGTACGACTTATGGCACAAATCCACAATCTCCTCCGCTCTGGGTTTTCTTTTTCGGATGGAATTCGAATAGTATAGTCCAGAGTTGTCACCTGTTAATGCGTCCGATAGCAAAACAACTATCCGGCATTTTGGCAAAACGAAATGTTGCCCTATCAAACAATACACAGCCCCAGAAATAACCATAAATCAGTTTCTTAATATATTAATATCAATGTCTTCTTCCTGTAAAACAAAATGCTTTGTATGTATACAATAATATAAATCCATCCACCAATCAATCAATCTTCAACTTTAAGTGGTGAGTAAGTGGCACACAGCTAAGGTTTCATGTCTCTGTGGGCGGCTTCAATTATGACTGTATGAAAACACAAATTCATAACTTTGTTCATTGATTTGGGTTTTCCCTCTAATTTCCTCTGGTTGCTCTGCCTGAACCCTATGTGATTTATTTAGTTTCCTGATGAACAAATGGCTTTACTTGTTGATAAAGTAACTGCTAACAGCAGCTAACTGTACCAGGCTCCTAATCGTAATTCACCTACTAGGGTTACGCTATTATAAATGGCAATCAATACCATCAATAAGTCAAATTTCATGGACATCTATTTAGGTTGTTTTTTGTGCAATCATGCTGACAAACCAAGCAACAAGTGGATAAGAGTGAAAAAAATATCTCCTTGGTTGGCGATGATGAGTTTTGAAACTATTTCAGATATTCACGTTGGATATGTATCGATCATAATGATTAATGGGAAACTGGGTGTCAGTTTCCTCTGCATCAGGTACAGTGTCACCTCCCCAAAACCTAATCAGGGACATTGACAGTGACATGTTTTTGCATTCAGAAAAAATGTCCTCCTTAACAAATCCCAGTTTAGCATTTTTGCTATGTACAAAACAAGAAACACCACTGTCACTGCCACCTTCCCTGAAGCACCATCCAGGGGCCTTCAGATCTGCAAACAATGAAGCTTCTGCAGGAACGCATCCAGGAAAATATCACCATATGTGTGTGGGACTGTACAAAATGTATTTGGCACAAACTCCGGCTGAAAATAAGCCTTATCAATGCCCTCTTATCGTGTAGGTCACAATGTATACTGGAACAAATATAAGAATTCACTGCCCAAAATATTTCTCTGGTAGGTACAATATAGAAGGCTCCAAAATCCAGCCTCATAACAGTAAGTCCTGTGGTTCACTCCATATTTCCATTCCAAGGTTTGTTATTTAAATATATATCTATATATATATATATATATATCTATATATATATATATATATATATATATATATATATATATATATATATATATATATGTATATGTACAAGATAGTTGAAACAGAAGTGATGCAGCTTGTTAGCTTTTTAGTGTGCATGAAATGATAACACTTTACAATAAGAGTACATTAATTAACATAAGCAAATGTAGTAATAACCATTAGCTAACAGTCAAATGATAATTATAGTTACTTATGTATCAAGTCATCATTAGTTAATGGTGTTCATGGTAATTAGTGTGTTTATTCATGGGTTACTTGAATGTATATATGTTTTTACTTACAAACATTAGTTTGAAGAAGTTGAAGAAATATGTTCTCTCATTTTTTTTTTCAATTGCAACCTGTTCTGTTTTGATCTCAAAAAAAAAATATATAAAGGAACAAAATTTTCTCCATATATAACGAGAACAAGGACACATAAATAAACTTTAGTTAATGGATTAATAGCCATTAAGTAACAGTTAACCAAAGTATTAAATATTCATTAACCAGTAGCGTTCATGTTAATTAAGCTGGTAGTTCATACATTATTTAACAGTCTATTACCAGAAACAACCATTACAAGGACACAATTATCAACATAAGTACAGTGAGTAATAACCATTAACTAGTAATTAATTGAAAGTCAGCTAATGTCTGAAGTTATCATGGTCATGTCAATCAGTATGTTGTTTCCCACAGCAGTTAAAGGGATATTCTGGTGTTTAAACATGCAGATAGCCAAGGGAAACACTAATTTCCAAGAAACACTGAGTAGAATTTGCTATGAAGCAAAAAAGGTAATGCACATGGCCAGTGTTCAAGCTAACATGGAAGATGGTGATGGCTTGTTGAGTTATTGTCAACACTGATGAAAAAATGTTTGAAAAAAGAGCCATATTTCTGAGGTCACTAAACATGAACACAGGGTTAAGGCTTTAACTGACCAAGCTGAAGACAGCAAAAATAGGAGCCACAAAGACAACATAGAGTCATCGGACTTTAAGAAGGTGCGGAAGGTAAATGGGCAGTAAAGTTCTTTGAAACCTGGCTCTCAGATGCACTGGGACTGGAGACCAAGCAAAGGACTGTTAAGATTGACAGGGCACACAGAGCTCTCAGCCCACCGAAGAAAAACTATCACCAGCTTGTCGTCGTCAAGCTACACAATTTCATTGACAAACAACACATTTTTGCCACAGCCAGAGAGAAAGGCGAGCTCATCTACCAGGGCAGCAAGATTCACATTTGCCATGACTTCCTGAGTGAGAATGGACTCAGGTGATTTAGGATTATGAGGGATATTTTTCAGTTTACACGCCACACACACCAGAGATGTTGGTTTTAAGTTTTACAAGTTTGGACGAGAGCAAAAGCTGCAATGGGTGCCTGTGCATGTATTACATCGCTATAAGTCAAGGTTATACAGGATGATTTACCAGACAGATGTGTCTCTTCTCTGTCACATCTTTGGTTTGCTTTATGATATATGAAGTATCTATATGAAGTCTTCAATAACCAAAAGGTACATGTATCTGTGGGGCTTTCCCTTGTTCTCACAGGCATCTGTCTTTCATGTTTTGGTCTTATTATGCTGTTTAAGGCAAAACTTAGATAGTTTTGGTTTCAATAGGATAGTGATCATAATGATCTAATATTCTACTTTTTTTGTTTAACAGTTCAAAAGTAAAACTAAGCCACCATGCGTAATGTTATTTGTTTGTTTTTTAAGGTGTTCTCTCTCAGCGGTGGACAGATGCCTCTTAGCTTCACACGTCCCTCAAAAGTTAATCCCACTCGGTTATTGTTATTTGTTCCTGTTCATGGGGGGGTGGTTCCCTTTTGAATGGAGGTTTGATCCATCAGTTGGAGGTTGATCCTGACATGCAGTCTTATGCATTTTGTTACTTATATTTTACTTTGTGTGTGTTAGGTATGTGACCACTTAATATTCTGCAGACCTTTCACCTATATTTGTTCTTCATCATCTTTTTTTCAGCACCAATATACTATGCACAATATTATAAAATTACAAGTGCCTTAGTGTTATTTCATTTAAGGCATCAACCACGTCACCAAACACCAGAAACTACCGTCTTTTCTTAAAAAAGAAATCCACCTCTCGGATTTGGAACATATCAAATTAAGGAGAGGCTGGGTCTGCCAAGTGTTCTTTTCATCACATAACTTGAAAAGCAGGGGATTTGTAATTCAGGTGGGGGTTTTTACATCGCTGCTTCCCTTTACCTGAGTATACCATACCTGTATGGAGAACATGTTATATTTGGGTGTATAAATGCAAAAATATATTAACTGTGTAGCAAATCCAAATATTGATTGCTTCCTTCCCATTCTAATCTATCCAGAAAGAGTAACAGGAATTTCTTAATTATTTGGATTTATTTGATGTCTGAGAGTGTTGCATTAGTACAACTAAATTCCCCCTTATAGTTATTCTGCCAGCAGATACTGGTGACTGAATCCTACTCATTAATGGGGCAATTATATCTCACTCATAAGTGCAGAAAAAAGAAATGTTCTAAAGAGACAACCAAAGCGAGAAAAAATAGTGGAGAGTTTTGAGGATCAACTCAAGTTATCTTGTAATAGTTCACTGGCAAAAAACCTGGAGGGAGCCTGGTCTGCTTTAAATCAGCTTTTAACTAGGAAGGCTGAGACACAAATTTCCTATTCTAAACACAGGCTTTTAGAATCAGGCAACAAACCCGGCAGCTTACTTGCACATCTTGCTCATGGTAAAACTCAGCCAAATGTCATCCTCTCTCTCATAGTTAGGAATGGCTCTAGGCACTTCAAATAAGTTCATATAAATAAAGTAATCAGTTTGTTCTATCTCTGTTGCTCTTAATGCGCATCATCTGCAGAGACCAGAGCAAAGTTTCTTGATAGAATAAAGTTTTCATCAGAAGAGCAAAAAGCAAGTTTAGGCCGGCCAATTTGCAAGGAGGAAGCCTCATAAGCCATATCCACTTCTCAAGGGATGTAATTCCAGATGGCTTCCATCCCAAATGTTGCAAAAAGTTGCTAGTATCCCCCTGACAGATATATATTTTGACTCCTTTAATAGGGGTTGTCTCCACCCTACCTTAAAACTTGCCAACATATCTGTCATACTGAAAAATAATAAACCACGTGACATGTGTGGCTCTTTCAGAGCTGTTTAATTAAGTTTAATTTCTGTGGACAGTATGCTTCTCTTTAAACTTCTTGCCGAAAGTGTGGAGAATTTACTACCAACTCTCATGAACTCAGATCAGACTGACTTTGCTCATGGATACTGTTTAAACAGCAACATGAGAAGCCTTTTGAAAATTCTTGCAGTTTACCACCCAAAGAAAACAGGTTTGGCTGCATCCTTAGTTCATATACCATTCCCCCAAAACAGTGGTCATAACTCATGGATACTGCTCTGAACCTTTCTCTGTGGCAAGGGGCATACGCCAGGAGTGCCCACTTAGCCTGCTCCTCTTTCCTTTAGGATTGCCACCATTAACTGAAAATATTTGTTTACATACTGATATAAAGTTTATTTTAAGGGGACATTTTTACAGCAGTGTGCATGAATGTATACTTCCTATAAAAAAAAAAGTATTCACCTCTTAATTGTTTTTCGATTTCATTGCTTTTATAAATGGAATCATGGTCAATATACAAAAAATGTTCACAACAAAGAAATTACAAATCTGATTTAATATATTGTGTAAAATAGGTGATTGCTTAAGTGTTCACCCCTTTAACTTATCTGACATAATTCAACAGAGGTTCAGCCAGTTGGTGCTAGTGGTCTGACAATTAGTGAAATGGAGATCACCTGAGTGCAGTGAATGTGTCTCAAGTGATTGTAGTATGAAGACACCCCCATCTGGAAGGTCCAGTCACTGGCTAATCAGTATTTTTGGCTACAATTACTCCATGAAGACAAAAGAACAGTCTAAGCAACTCTGTGAAAAGGTTATTGAAAAGTATAAGTTAGGGGATGGATATAAAAACATTTCCAAGTCAGTGAACATCCCCTGGAGTTCAGTTAAATCCATCATTAAGAAATGGAAGGAATATGCACATGTGTAAATCTGCCTAAACCAGGCCGTCCTCATAAATTGACTGACCATACAAAGAGAAAGCTAGTGAGGGAGGCCACCAAGACACCTATGACTACTTGAAAGGAATTAAAAGCTTCAGTAGCTGAGCTGGGAGAGATGCTGCACACAACTGTTGCCCAGGTTCTTCACCAGTCAAAACTTTATGGGAGAGTGGACAAGAGAAAGCCACTGTTGAAGAAAGCTCATTAAATCTCAACAAGGGTTCACCCGAAGGCATGTGGGAGACTCTAAGGTCAACTGGAAGAAAGTTTCTATGGTCTCTTGAGCCATCAGACTAGACGCAATCTTCTGCATACACCAAACACTGCGCAGTACCACAAACGCACCATCCCCACCGTGAAGGATGGCACTGGAAAGCTTGTAACAGTAGAGGGTGAATGCAGCAACATTTTGTGAAATCCTGGAGGACCACCTTATTCAGTCTGCAGGAGAACTATGACTTGAGAGAAGATTTATTTCTCAGTAAGACAATGACCTGAAGCATACAGCGAAAACTACACAGAAATGGTTTAAAGAGAACAAGGTGAATGCTCTGAAGTGGTCAAGTCAAAGCTGAGACCTCAATCCAACAGAGATTTTGTGGCTGGACTTGAAAAAGGCTGTTTATGCCGAATCCCCATGTATCCTAACAGAGATAGAGCAGTTTTGCAAAGAAACATGGAGGAAAATGCAGTGTCCATATGTAAAAGCATGATTTAGGCCTATCCACACAGACTCAGTGCTGCGATTGGGGCCAAACTATGCAGTGACTTATTTTACATTATATATTTTGAATTAAATCTGCATTACTTTTTAGAAATCTGTTTTTTGCTTTGACATTAAAGAGTTTTTAGGGGGTTGTATGTTGGATATTCTGTGTATATTGACCATGACTCCATTTATGAAAGTAATACAACCACAAAAAACAGTCAAGGGGGTTAATACTTTAATCATGGTAGGTACATTCATTATGTGAGGATTGGTGCAACCTTTCTTTTCATGTTTCACTTTGTTCATATTTATTTTCCCTATCTATTTTTCCCTTCTTATTTATTTTAAGGATATTAAATTAAAATCTGTGTAGCCTCACTGCCTATTGGTAACTTGTTAAGCTAACATTAACTCAGTATTGTCACATTAGATAGGTCTTTTTTTATGCATATATGTTCAATATCATTGTACTTTAATTTCAACATTTCAAATTTCAACTAATAATTTCATTATTAGGTAAGATTTGATTTTCCATCACCAGTTTTACTACTCCAATTTGAGCCGAGCCAGGCATGCAGTAGACCTGCTCCTTCAAGACCACAGTACTGCTGGTAAAAACATAACTTTTCCTGTCATGCTGTTTCATGTGAAGAAGTTATTGGAAATAATATGTGCTTGTAACTCAATTAGTGGAGCCACTTTGTTAGCATTGATTCTTCGATAGTACTGCGGGGATCAGAACAAGTGTGTCATTGGTTTAAGACATTTCTTCAAGTAGGCAGCCCAGTTGTGGTGAAAATACAAATCCCCAGTGCACCAGGCTGACACTGTGGGTCAAACTGATAAGAGTCAGATCAGCAGATGTAATGGAGAGGCAGCAATGAAGTTGGAGAACCGCATGTGTCACAGTATATTTGGGTGTGATTAAGAATCTCTGGATACAGCAGTGCTGCAGCATCGCTTGACATGTGTGTGAGATGTGCTAGTCATGCCAGTAGTATGGCCCCTAAACTGTTAACATGGACCCTGTAAAGAAGAGCAAGATGTTTCCCCACGCATATTAAGAAAAAAATATATATGTGTGTGTGTGTGTTTACATATATGTATATATATATATATATATATATATATATATATATATATATATATATAAATTTTAGAAATAGCAGAATTATCCTTTGTATGTCGATGTGGTTGTTGTTAAGATGTTTAGCTACAAAATAATCCTTCCCAGTGCTGCTTTATCTGCTTGTAAAAGTGTAGCACAGAGCTGCTCTGGACCCAAGACTGAAGTGCTTAAGATTCCAGGTCCATTAATTGTTAATGAATCTGAAATATATTTTTTGTTGTTGTCTTTGCACGCCCCTCTTATCGAGCAATGTAGAATGAAACAGATGAATGTGGCAGACATAAACCTCCCGCCCACACTGCTGTTATCTGTACGAATAATTCGGTGAAAACAAGGATTAGAGCAGCTGGTAGGTAATTCGCTGATCCACAAATTCTGTTGATGAGCTTGACATTTCAACCAGACCTGCACTTCACTGAAGGTGACAACTGTGGAAAACTGTGTTTTTATAAAAGTGACATCAAACATGATTTCTGCACATTGACTCAAATTCTGGGAAACTGAATTTCTAACTTTCAAGTTGTCATCGTCAGCATGTGTTTAAATACAAGTGTTATAACAAGGAGACATGCTAGCCAGTTACAATTTTAATCATAATTTAAGCAAATCCGAATTATATGATCAACTTAAATAGGGATGGAGATGGAGATGCTTTTCATTGTTCATTCTGTCATTAGAATCCACAACATAAAAAAAGTATTTAAGGTTTTTATTTTGACTTCACACTCTCTTCAAGTGGAAAACATTGATTCAGAGCTGTGTTAATTATTTATTGAAATAAATGAGGAACAAAAACAATGTGCAATTATATGCTGCTCTTTGGAGGTTCAGTCAGAGAATAATATAATTTTTAAAAAAAACGTTTTGTTTAGTTTAGAGTGTTTTTTTCATTTGTTTGGCAGAATGATGGGCTATGCTGCTTGTCCAGTAATACTGGGACAGAAATTCTGTCTTCCTTCCTCTTACCACACACTTGTTCACACATACACATACACAGCGTGAGAGCAAAGAGGGATCAAACCTCCTAACTGAACCCTTGGCATTCATTATTAATCACTGTGTACACCTCAGTGTCTGACAACAAAAGTACCAGTGTTGCGCACATCAAAAATGAAGTTGTTTTCTTCCACAGACATATGGTGTAACAGGCAACAAGGTAACAAACTGTTTTATTGATTCCAGAAGTCACTGTCTTTTACATTGTGAGATTCACTTAATTGCTCAGCATGAAAATCTCGGTTTGCAGGAGCACTGCATCTTGGTGCAGTCAACTGTAAGAAACCTTGCTGGTAACAATATATGCACTTTTGGGTTCAGTATAAGTGTGTTTATCATCTGTAGACCAGCATGTTTCAGTTGTTAGAGCAATCAGTAAAACAGTGGTAAAATCTGCTACACCCAGAAAAGACCTGATTATAGGGCCACTTATGTCAACATTTTGTTGAATAAATGTTTCTAATTTCTTCCTATCTGTACTGACATGGTGAAGATCTTCAGAGTAGCTGTATTTAGATGAGCTCTGCTCACTTTCAGCAGAGGACATTTATGGTTGAAGCTGCTGAGCAAACCTGGCCTGTTGGATTTTTAAGACTGTTCTTAATTTAGTTTGTAAAACACAGTTTTAAAAGTCGCAGTATATGCTTGAGTTAAATGGTTTTCAATCGTTAGATCTCATTATCGTTTTGATTTTGCCATCTTTGTTGACTTTGACAATACATTTTGATGGAAACAAACATTTCAGGAAGCTTACTCCTTACTCATATCAGTTCAGTTAGTATGTGGAAATCAGAGATGAGTTGTGGATCCAGAATGTCCCAAGATGGCGCACAAGACCTCTCCTCCAGGCTGTACTGTCGTAAATCGACTTCACTTTTGTCAATAGGTCCAAAAGATTTTAAAGATCAAAAAACTCACCAGGAGTCTAAATAGGTGCTTTCCCTGTGTCTCTATCACTGGCTCTTAGACACCCCAGCTTTCTGGCCCTCAGGCCTTCAGGCTTTTTGATCACTCTGTCCCCTCCTTGATATATCCCAATATATCTGATCACTCTTGGCACTGCATTTTTAAAGATCAATAAAAGTGTTGTATATTTGGTTCATGCTTAACATCATAACACTACAGCAGCTTTAATCAGTAGATGCACTTTTCAGTTACATGGTGCGCAGTAGTATGCTTCAGCAACTCTTTCACATTTATTACCCTTCATTTTTTACTTTTATCATTATAACAGATATTATCAGTTATCATTAGTCACTATTTTCTAACTGTGGTTGTTTCATACTGACCACTATCTACTCACTATGGTTACTTTATACTACAGTATACCTGCCAATCCATGAGGTATTTGCAACACTGACCCATGCGGCAGACTGCCAGGAGTCACATAACCAAACTGCCAGGATCATTGAATAGGGTGAAGTTCAAACAATTTAAAAATAAAGCATACCTTGCCTATCAGTTTCTTAGCTGATTGGTTGTATTTCAGGCGCTTGTGATCTGTCCAGACAATGAATTGCTGTTGAGCCCTCCTCAACCAATGCCTTCACTCCTCCCAAGTCACCTTGACAGCCAGCCACCTCCCAGGTACCAATGTTGTAGTTCCTCTCAGCAGGGGATAGAATGCAGGAGATGAAGGCGCAAAGTTGGAACTTGTTGCTGGGAGAATTGCGCCCATTCCAAATACAAATGCATCCATCTCTAACACGAACTGAAATGCTGGCTCCAGGAGAGTGAGGATGGGAGCCGTGGTGATGCTACGTTTTATCTTGTGGAAGGAGAGCTCAGATTCATTTGGATGTGGTTTTGAGTAATAAGGAAGCCCAGGAAGGAGATGCAGGGTGCATGAAACATGAAACCTTTCTTCACCTTTTTCCCTTCAGTAGTGTGCAGCACCAGGCGGACATGTTGGACATGGGCTGTCAGAACAGGGGAGAGGAGAAGGATATCATCCAAATAACAAACAAAAAGTAATTTAGCATATCTTTAATCACATCTTTTACCACTGACTGTAAGACGTAGGTGTATTGGTGAGACAAAACTGCATCACCAAATATTCAAAGTGACCCGCGATAATCACATAATCACTCGCGACTGCAGTCATAGGTATGTGTATGCCACAACAAGACGAAGTGTTCCCAACCAAATGATAAGTAGAAGAGCTTGTGTTTGTCTCTTTTGTGAGATTTGTGTGCTGGTGTCAACATGGAGTGTTTTATTTTGAAAAGTAACCGGATGTTATATTGTTGTTTCGATGTGTGATTTCCTGTCCGGTCGGTGCTAAATTCAGTTAAAGTGCTGAGTCATGCTCCGGCATCTGCCAGATATACAAGTCCTGCGTATTTGTTCTGGAGGGCTCTGGACTGCCGGAGCTGGGATGGAGCAGATACGTAGTGCAGCAGACCTGGTGTAAGTTAACACATAGACTAAAGTGAAACCTATCAGCTCCGCTGGCGTGGCGGAGACGTAACACAGCAGACACATATCTGGTGGATAGGGGTTACTCTGTATCACCCTGCCTCCTGTCTCATAAGCCACTCTGCCAAGAGAAGTGAAACATTTCTCCCCCCATCAACATGTTTTACAGTTTTTTCAGCCTTTTTGTTTTTTTTTTTTTGTTTTTTTTTGCCTCTGCTTTCATAGTAAAAATGGTGGTTCGGTTCACAAGCTTGACAAAAGTACTTAACAACAAATGTTTCTCATAGAATTTTAGGGGATGAATAATCATTGTAGTAACAGATTCTTGCTTTATGTGTTATCAGCACAGCCAGGTTTAGACAGTTTGATCAGCCGATGTGACTGTTGTCATACCATTGAACAGGCGTAATCCTGATACCATCATCCCACAAATATGGGCCAGTATGGCCCTACTATATTTTTTCCATTCATTTCAACGTCTGGAATTTTCAAAACTGTTAAGTAACTTCACACAAAGTCTGCAGTTATGTAGTAGCCTGCCTAAATCTGTCCATGGAAAATATTATTCTTCATTCAGTATTTCAGTTATAATAACCTCAAGCTAGCTAAGTATTCCTGTGTTTATATCTGCAGTATTTATTCAGTTTATTCAGAAATCCCACAATCTCTGAAGCATATCAGTGCTTCATCAAAAATTGCACTAATGTACCTTCTACATTTGCGGTAATGCGGCAAAAAAAGGTGAATGGTTTTGTCTTTGTTTTGCATAGGATTGCTTCTAAATTGTGTAATGCTAACATTTCTAATAATTTCAGAGCAATTGAAAAATCCAAAAGTCAAACTAAATTAAAAAAAATTGTAAATGATGTAATGATTTCCAAAATCCACGTTTTTACCTAGTGAAACATTTTTCGTCAGTCTGTATTTGTTGCCATTTAGCTTTTCAAAAATACCATTTTCACCATTGCAAAAAAGAATTTGCATGGTCTCCACAGCCGTATCACTTTCGTACAGTACTGCTGAAAAACAAAAAGCTGACGTATAAAATTGATGACCTCATGAAATGCCAGCCTAATAATCATTGAATATGCTGTGTAAGAACACCTGTCAAATACTGTATGTCTATCGCTTCAGCTGACATCATCACTGCTTTTCCGGGTGGATGGATAAATCACTGCAACTGGTTGCCACACATGGCACTTAGGGGCATCTACGATTTGGCCCCGCCTTAACTATGTCGCTCCAGGCACAGACTCCTCCAGGTTCGAGCATGGACCCATCATGGACCCATCACGCATGGCCCCGTTACGGAGGAATGGGAAGAGGCTTCATCTGTGTCACCCTTGCATTTATACTGATTTCCCTTGTTAGATCTATGAGCTCATCGAGCCAAAAGACCACAATAGGTTGGCAGATAGCATCACAGTCCTGCAACAGTATTGGGTCATTTTTTAATCACTATATTGCAAAATTCTGTATATCATTACATCCCTAATAATTATAGTAGTATTTAGAAGTAGCATTTCCTTTGATTTTGTTGCCAAGTGCTCCACAAGGCTCTTGAGACTAATTTCAGTAAGTCTGTCAGTCAGCTTGTAATTAAAATAATTGTTTTAATTACAGATGCAGATGCATGATTGTACTGCTATATGAAATGTCTCAACAACTATATGATGGATTTTTATGAAATTTGGTTCAGTCATTCATGTTCCACGCAGGATGAATTATGATAACTTGGATAACGCTCTGACTTTTCTTCGAGGCATCATCAGATCAAACTTTGAAACTGTGGGAGCACTGTGGTCAGGATTATCAAAACTGCATTTAAACAATTTAACTGAAAAAGAAGCTTATCTGGATTGTGGCCACGAGCCAGCTCGGTGATTCCATGAATGTAGATGCATCCAGTGCAAATGCCCAATAGTGACTAGACATGGCAGTTATTGGTGTGGAACCCAACATCCTGTCATTTCTCAGACTTCTAGTTTGATGCTGTGTAGCCATCTTCATGTGTAGTGACATAATAGCATGAACACAGAACCCGTACAGACTTGTGAGAGGCTGTAAAGTGTGATTCATTTCCCACTCAAGGCAGATTACTATGCAGCAAATTTGAATTATGATGTTCAAATTGCACTGGGATATTGAGCAGTTTATGAATTCCACAGATGAGCTGAATGAGCTGCAAATACATGGAGGTTACACTGAGAAGGAGTAGAAGGATGAATGCTTAACAAGCCGTAAATTCTCAGTGAGTACTGATAATATTCTACAATAAATCAAAAAGAAAGATTCTTGTACAGCTGGTAGTACCGCAATGTTCATGGTATCTACAGCCTGTGGCAAAGAACATTTGACTTCACTTTGTCCTCCCCAACATCCCCGTTTTCATAATTTCAAGGTTTCGGTAAGTCTGTATCTGTCTTCCCTGCCATATCCACTCCTTCTCTGGCTTCTGTTGCCTTCATTTAAATGTCAGGAACACCATTAAAGGGCATCTTTCAATCGCCAAACATTGTCCATGTACTTGACTGGGCTCATTGTTGACAGCCACCCTGGGATCTAAATTGCTTGCTCTTCCTCTAAAGAGGACATATGTGACCTGTTATGTGCTGCACAACAAAATGAGGGCCCTTCATGCTTGCCTCGATGGGTTTTTTGGGGAGGGGTAGGTGGGAAAGCAGAGTTGGCAGAAATTTCAAGACCTCATAAACGAGCTATGCAGGAGGCCGCAGGGGGGCAAAAAGGACACAAGATGATGGTTACATCGACATCATCAACAACTCCAGCAGTATCATATGCACCGTCTGCTTGTTACAAAATAAAAACAGAACGGGCCAGAGTAGCCCCTGACGTTTTGTTGATGGCTGGTTAAAGTAAGCCTTTGGAGGCTGATGTATGACTTTCTGAGGAAGGAAGTTGTGTCACAGTAATTGGTGATAAAACTGTCACACTGACATCCTCTGTAAAGAAACAGAGATGTTATATTCTGCATCTTTGCTGAGCAACACTTGAGTCTTTTTTTCACTTCAGGTTTCATGCTCGTTTTAAAGTCTATCACGGAGGGATCAGCCAGGATCAAGGTTTGGATATTAATAGGGTTACTTGCTTCAGTAACTAGTGGTCAAACACTGTGTTACCTCAACATTCTTTGGGGGGAATTTCTTGCTGTCTTACCAGAAGGTGGATGGGATGGTTGATAATGATTTCATGCCAAACTGAAGACACAATTGCAGGATGTGCTGATGGTAGTTGGTATATGTCTTCAAACCATACCTGGCTACTTGTTTTACCACGGCATCTCATCTTTTACAATGCTGCAAATTTTAAAAAACCTCTGGTAGTATTTTAAGTGTAACCCCTGACATGTTTTGTGGTTTCCTGTTTGTTTTTTTTAAATACAAATGTTTGCCTTTTTGAACACAAAAGTCAAAGTAATGTTCTGTACAGTATATGTGATGTGCGGGTGCAGTAACTTTGGAGTTGATTACAAGTAACTTTAAGGCTTGACTGAGTAACAGAGTTATAGAATGTGACCATATCCACAACACAAAAACAAACATATATGTTGAAAATGAAAAAAAGCTAACTTAAGTTGGTTAGGTGGCATTCACTATATTCCAGATGATATGCAACAAACTTGCAGTGAATCATTCACTTCCTCATAAAAGGCCCTAAGAATTTTCAGAGATATAGTCATCTAAAAAATGCCACATAGCCATGCTGGTCATTGTACCTTCCACAATAACTAAATGATGTATTTTGAATCACATTTCCTGAACCAAACATGATAACACAGAAAGATTATGCGTACTCTACAGTCGGTCATGTGTTGGATGCAACAGCGGTTTCTTTTATTTTCTTTTCGAACAGTGGAAGCATGCAGCATATTTAGAGTGGTGGTTAGCTTGGTCCAAACCAATGGAACAAAAAATGTAAGGTAAGAATGAGGAAAAACTCTTTCCGAGGCAGTGCCTTTAGGTTGGGGCCTCTGCAGCCTGTTCACCAGACGAGGAATGTTTTGGTAGTTTCTGGGTCCAAATCAGAGGAAGGCCAGGTGCTGTCAGGAGGAGAGGTGAGGAAACAAATGATAAACCAAAAGTAAAGACGTTAACACTTAATTTTGTCAGAGGTTTAATTTGAATATGACGTCGTTGTTGGACCCTCAGTAATGCCAAAACAACTTAACATATCAGAACCGTTAAGGTTTCACTGCATCTTGTTCATTAATCACCAAACACCTCAGCCACCTACTGGCTAGATGGAAGAATTAATGTGACTGAGTGTTGTGTGTTGTGGGATGTGTGTTATACCTGGAGGCCATGAGGCATCGCTGTGGCACCTACCCCTAAGTTTTGATGGTCAATGATTTCGATGATACCATATACAACGTTGTAAACTGTTCAGGTGAACAGTTAATCGAGCATGAGAAGGAAATAACTACCTGAGAAACTAGGTGATACTTGATAACATCATGTTAGTTACATGCTTGTTGAGAAATCTTTAAAAGCTCAATCCTTTATTTACAGTGACTGTAAATAGTAGAACAATATTCAATACATGCTGTATATTTTTTAACCTTAATTTATTTAGGGAAGTTTTGATGAGAGCAATGCTCTCTTTTTCAGAAACGCCCTGATCACATTCACACAGTTACCCATTCACACCTGCAAGCCCCTAAGTACAACCACGGTCTGATCTGCTAGCCACTGGAAGAGTTGGGACTAAAGGCCTTGCTCAAAAGTTAGTATTTGTGATTTATGCTCTCTGTAATGTCCAATCTATCCTGTGTGAGTCCTGCAGAGATTCCAGTTAACTAATTTTAGCTAAACTGAGTTCTGTGTTTTTTGTTTTTTTCTTGTTGTTGTTGGGTTTTTTTCAGATGTCTGGATGATACACTGTATAACTGTTTCTGCAAGAGCAGTTCAATGACTGTATTGCCAGCAGCAACAGATTAACTGGTTTGAGGGTCAAGGGGCAGTAACTTAACAACGAGCCCTGCCTTCAAGCATTATTATACTGTAATACTATGGTTTTTTGTTGTTTTCTTTGTTTTTAATAATTTGTGGAAACACAACTGTATTTAGGAATCTGAACCATGTGAGCAAAATATAAACTAAAATAATTATAAATAAGATTTTAACAATACTTCTTTTCAGGCCCCCTCTATAAGACAGATAACCTAATGGCTGAGTTGATATTATACTGTACATCAGTGGTGGAAATTTCCTAACAAATGCACAGTACCATATCCCACATGGTGATCCTAAGAGCTTTGGGACTCATGGAGGTCAAGGGTCTGGGGTCCTACACTATTTGTCTGTGTAGTTGGTGCACCACTTTGCAGAAACTCCCAGAGAATACTGCTCCAACCCTCAGTTCTTTGTATACTTTGAATTGTATAAAGTTAAACCTGAGACTCTTTATTCATATCTTGCAGTGTACTCTATCCACACCCTAAAATTTATGTATTCTCTGCTTAATCTGTTTTACTCTTTCATTTCAACACTCCATTTTATTTCATTTTACCGGTAAAAATCCTATTGATGAGATTTTTATATTGCTTTGTGTATCTCCTATAGGTTTTCTCAAAAAACACATTCATCGCCCTCCTTTACAGCTGACAAAAGCTGTTGTTTGTTGCTCAGCCTTCCCCAAGCTCCCCACTCTTGAGGCAGAGTGTGTAATTGTGATCTAGGTATTTCCGTAAATATTATTCCTCATTAGGGTTACATTATTCCATCTGCCTCCTGTAGCTAAAAAGCTCTTTGAAGGCAGCTTTATTAGAGTTACTTTGTTTTTTATGAATCTTTAGCAGGCTAATCATGTCAGAATTTGTCTTTGGTCCCTGAAATAATCATTTCTCTGTTCTGAGATAAAAGAAGACATTCACAAAGACGTATCACACTGTCATCTGTATTTAACCTTTAATGATTTTCACCACTTTCATGAAATTAAACCTTAACAGTTAAAGGGGCAATCAAAATGATTTGTGCCGCCCCATAATGCAAAATGACTGAGAATATCTGTGTAGGGGTTTGACAGAATTGTTGATCAATACAGTGACTCAATGATTACTTCCCCAGGTGCTGACATTTCTGGGTTTTTAAAAGCTTTTATTTTCTGGCCAGTGCTCTGTTTTCAAGCGATACCTACGCATTAGCCGCAGAAGAGTCATTCCCTTCACCTCCTTCAAGGGAGGAAGATGGCTGTATGAATGATGTTTGTGGACATCTAGGCAACGAAGGCTAATATATCAATCCGTAATAGCAAAGGACAAACCACTGTCACCTCACAGCAAGGAAGAGCAGGGACGGAAGAATTGCCATTCTATGCATTGCCATTCTGTTGTTACATGACATAATACACTATTTTACATGCCAGTTAATTTGGGTAGAGTTCAGGGTTGATGATGCTTAATTGTACGAATTGTTTGATGTCAAAGTCAGAGACCACGTATTGCATTCTGTCTCCTAACAACAGTGTGTTGGTGTCTTTTGAATATAATCTGAAAATAATATAAGTGTCCTCCCACCAATACTACTTATACTACTAGGTGACTACTATTACTGCTAATATTATTCCCTCTACTACCACAATACTTATTATTAGTAATACTACAACAGTTACTTCAAAAGCTACTACTGCTACTACAGCTATATGACTTGAAGTCTTTTTGGCCTCGAAACAAAAAGAGCCATTTTCCTTCATCCTGTGGTGCCTTTTCAAATTTTTCAGGTTCTTCCACCTCTTACAGTATCACTGTTACCTTCCAGCTTTTTAACTAATGCTTGTTCATGTCTCAGCTTCTTAAGCTAATGCAGTTCGACATGCGGTTTTTTCAGCAGTGTAGTGCAATGCATTATAGTTTTATGACATTTCAGGCCATTTTCTTTCACATTTCTGCCTTTTCAGCTTTGTTTTCAGCCTTCAGGATTGGAATTTTGTTCATTTTTTGTTGCATTTGCTGCTGGACAGAGGCTGATTATGATTATGTGGGTATTTTCATTTACACATATTATTAGAGTTTAAGGGTGAAGCAGCTGATACAATTACGAGTACTTCTTTGTCCAAAGGTTCAGGTGGGCCAGTAACCCAAACGCCTCCCTCCTCAGGCAAAGCCCTTGAAGCCTCCCTCCCTGGTGGTCCTCTGAAGACAGTCTATTAATTGACCAGTGTGTGTGTTGTTACACTTGTGCAGTGTCAGCAGGGGTAGGCCCTTCTCCCCTCCCAAATGAGACCTCAAACAGCTGCTCAGACTATCCCACAGTCAATACAGGTTATGGTTCCGCCTACACACAGCAGGTCAGCAGCCCACAGTCCCACTTGTTTAAGCAGCGCTAATGACTGCAGTTGTCCCATGAGGCTACTGCAACTGTTTGTGTAAAATACATGATGTCCAATTCAAAATGTTTTGTCCTACTGATGCTTTTTACTTACCAACATTTTGCCAGCTGGATGGCAGCTGCAGGTAGCACTGTGCTTTTGTGGCTACAGTCCCTATGGTTCCACTGTAGGACTGTGAGAAATGGATGTGTGTTTTTACAAAGGGTTTGTTGTCCCTTTGCATGTAGTGTGTACTGTGGATTGTGTTCTACAAACCTTGACAGGCAAATGGGGGAGAATGTGTCACTAGCCACCCTACAATCACTTGTATCCTTTCTGAATTTTCAGGATGACACATAAGATGCCTGAAAAGCTGGTATTTTCAGTCATCAGCTATACTATAATATGTTCAACAGCCAGTTATTTTAACCTTTGGAGGCAATTTAACTAATTTACTGAATTTTCTTTTTCTTCAATTTGTTTTTCTTCTTTTTAACCATAGAAAAGAAATAAGATCAAATAACAAATTACATTCTACAAGGTGATAGACAGTCTCAGGAGAGCAGGATCAGTTGTATGAAGACATTTCCCACGGTATTTCATTATAACTCAGTTCCATTGATACAATCTATATTGCATAACCACCTAAATATAATATAACACAGTTCCACTTTTGGAAAAAAAAAAATGTCTGTCTTCATTTGTAGGCTTGTAGGCTTCCATTGTGTAAACCTGTTTAAGTCTCTGCATCGATTTAGTCATTGTTGGTGGTTTTATGTCCTTCAAGTTAACAGATTTAATTTTCTTGGCAATCATTAAATTATCCGCAATAGGTATCTCTATCTGTGCTGTATGTCTTCCTTAGGTATTGCTCCAAACTGGAACAAAAGAGGATCTAAAGGGAGATTCACTTTTAAATCTGCTTTCAATTTCTTCTTTAAAAGTTTTTCTTTTGACAGAAAAATTGTTTCTCCCTCTTAATCTGGGTCTCTTATTCTAACAGATAGATTTAGAAATTAGCGTATCGAATATATTAAGATAAGAACTCTTATTGATAGGGTTTGAAACAAAAATAGTCAAGGAAGCAGATTCATTTTTATCTTCTCAACTCTACCTTATAGAGAGAGGACCACTCAACAAGTTATGTCACTCTTTGTGTAATTCGTTTATTATAATTGGCATCGAATAATTGCATTGGATGGTGTGTATGTATAACTCCAAGGTATCTAAATCCCTGTCTAGAGCAGTGGAAAGAGACATCTACATTTATGTGTGTAAGGCCATTCCCTGATATCATCATTGCCTCTGATTTGTTTTGAATCATTTTGTATCCCGTGACCTCCCCGTATTTCTGTAAACCTCGCACAAGTGCTGGGATGAAAGTAAGTGGGTGTTATACAAAAAAATAACAACAATAATATTGTCTGTGAACAGAGCTACCTTATGGATTGAGCCTCTTTCATTTGTTATTTCTTGGATCTGGATAGTCTGGACATATAGCCTCTGCTAAAGCTTCAATATTAAGCGTGAAAAGGATGGGTGACAATGAGTTGGCCTGCCTCGCTGCCTTAGACAACTCAGAACAATGACCATCAACTCTTACTTTTGATTGAGGGTCTTTGTTAAGCAAAGTTGGAATTTTTTGTCAAAAATCAATTTCTAGCAGTGTTTGGTCATGAAATCCCAATCCACTATTGAATGCTTTCTCTGTGTCTAAGCTGAGAAGCATGGAAGGTTGTTTGTCTCCACACATTATCTATTCCTTAACGGGCTGAAATTAATCGTGTCTGGTCTGAGTTCATCATTTCTTTATGAAATTTTGTGTCCTGGTTGCTAGAATCTAAGTTAATAGTTTATGGTCTGCACACAAAAGGCTTATGGGGTGATAAGGAGCACACTGTAGCGGGTCTTTTCCCTCCTTATGTAGGACAGTGATGATAGCTTCCCACCGTGATTTTGGGGGGGTCTCCTGAACTTAATATATGATTATAAAGTCTACACAATACAGTATAGGGGAAAGATCATTCACAAAAAACTTTTTAATATTCTACTGCAAACCAATCTATTCCCATCTTTAGTCATTTTGAGAGGTCTCAGAAACTCACCATTTGTTTTTTCTGTCTTACATTACTGGTCTTGAACTTTATATAAATATACACAACATTTTGCAAAGCATCGAATATTTCCTTAGGGTCGACCTCAGTTAGTTTCTATCTTTCTGTATGCGGCAGGATAGGGCTTTCTGAAGTTGAGAGGCCAATTTCATAATATTCTCTATCAATGAATCTATGAGCTTCCTCTGCTTTGTATGTTAATTCCTCATCCAATTTCCAAATTTACTTCCCTCAATTTTGTACCTCGTCTTTTCTGTTTTACTTATGCTCCCCTCTAACCTTTTTATATCTGCTTCTAATTCTTGTTGTTCCGCAAGACTTTGTTTCTTGAGTCCAGATCCTATGGAGATTAATTACTTCCTTATCATGGCTTTTCTTGCATCCCATAACACTGAAGTAGAGACCATGGCATCATCATTTAAGGCATGTATTCAGACAGAGCTGTTTGTATTTCTTGTTTAATATGGGTGTCTTTTAGCAGTGAGACATTGGGTCTCTAGTATTTCAAAGGATTAATTTTCATAGTGAAATAATCTATCCTCAAATAGCTTCCGTGCACTTGGGACATGAATGTAAATTCTCGATCCCTTGGGTGAAGATATTGCCTGACCTCTACTAAACCTTACTCTTTCATCATGCTTGTTACATTTTTTGACATTTTAAATTGAGATCTAATTGTTATGGGTAGTCTGTCTAATTTTTTGTTTAATACCGTATACAGCTGAATGTTCTCAATACTGTTGTGTACAGATTTACACATCTTTCACCACCCACATGATTCACTATAGACCTGGTCAACCCACTCACTCTGCTTCTAGTTTAAAGTGTTTCAATGCAGAGAATATTTTTCCTCTTAATTGGGTTGTAGATAATAGCTAAGGAAATTCAAGTCATTCTCTCTGTACTGTATTAAAATGCACTGCTCTCCCTTCTTAAAAATATCTGTTGAGAAAAAAATAGAAATAAAAGGAAACATAAACTCAAGTTGTAAAAGCATATGCAAAACGTGGTCCATAACATATGTCAGAAAAACATAAAGATAACATTAAAAACACAGAACTGAACTTTCACCTTTCCAATCAGGCACAGCAGCTGAACCCCAGCTGTGTCCAATCCCCGCTGGTATTAAGGCAGAGAGGTGTGACCTACCTTCATGTAGTGCAAGTGCAAGCACATATGGCGCAAGTACGACCAATACTACACTAATATGTAAAAAAAGGTCTAAGTGAGTGTACAATCCAAAACTTATACACAACTATTTACAATTAACGCTATAGTATTTATGCTTGTTGCTCATTTGTTACTGTATGTTAAACAGATTCGGCTATTTCAGTCACAGTGGGCATTGCTATTCAGAGATTATTTAACTTTCCCCTTGAAGAAAAGCCTTGAGATCTGATGCTGGTAACATCATGTCCCTGTTCCTCTTCGCCATCCTACTCTATCATTCCTGTAGCTCTTCTTCAATGCGCTCCCATTGAACTACAGCACACTTCAGCTGCGTGCTCCTTCAGTAGCATGGAGGCACTTGTTACTGTATGATTCCACTGGATGCATGTCTCTTGCGTTCCAGCTCTGGTATGGTTTTGCTCCATCATCTGTCGTCCAGACAGCTGGAGTAGTGAGCATCAGTGTTTGTTTCCAACAGAAGGATTTGAAGAAGTGCTTGTATTTGTCTCTTTTTGAGATTTTTCTGTCTTCCTGTCTGTTCTGTGCTGAATTCGACTGAATTGCCACGTCGTGCTCCGACATCGGGCGAAAATAAAAGTCCTGCGTATCTGCTCTGGAGGGCTCTACACTGCTGGAGCTGCGACGGAAAGGAGCCGAACTGGACCCGTATCTGGTGGAATCTAAATCCTCTCTCCCATGTTCAGTTTAAGCTCCAGTTGTGCCGGACACAGGCATTTGGCCTGTATATCTTTCTTTTTTAAGCTGCTTGATGACTTTGTGGCTTTTGGGACTTGGAAGATGCTCATGTTGTTTAGTCTCAGTCTGTTTGTAGGTCATCTCCCAGTGAAGCAGGACTCTTAGTGCCCTCTGCTGTCGTACCCCTGTATTTACAGCCATGCCAATTCTTTCTTCTATTATTCCAATTCTCTCTTCATGTTCACCCAACTGATCTTTTATGTTTGCAATGGCCTGTTCCAGTCGTTCGAGGGACATTTTAGTATGATTATGTCCGTCTCGATTTTCTTTGCAGAGTTTCCTCAACTCTTCCAGCAATGCTGCTCCTGGATCTGACTGACATCCATTGCTAGCAGTACTTAAGCTAACGTTAGCTGGCCTAGATGGTCCCGCTGTTTATTGTCTTTATCCTTCAAAGTTTCTTCACTGTTGGAGGCTTTTTGTCTTGTAGGCCCTTTTTTCATCATTTACAATGCCTGGTAACTACGGCTGTCACAGATTTTTTGTTTAGTGTTATGGAGCTCTCTTCTTGCTGCAATTCCTTTCATAACGTTACCAAAAGTTCACACCCTTTTTTCTAACTTATGGGCTACCTCAAGTGAATGTGAAGGCTGTTAGTGGCGTTAAGGTGACTAATTTCCTTAGCCAGACCTCATTAGCTAGATTTATCATCCCTAAACGTGTTTTGTCAAAGGCAATTGGCTCACTGATAGCCACAGTCAGCTACTTTCAGTATCTTTCACCTTGCTACACCTGTAAAGGTGTCCTGTAAAGTTGTCCTGTCATTGCAGAATTGTTTTCTTCCCATCACCCTTACAAAAGTGGAAAAAAGAAAAGAATGACAAGTGCAAAGAAAACATGAATTCATATTGAAATTATTTCTGTTCTTGGCCTCAACAAGGGACAGCCACAGCGGAGGGAAAGTGGCCCAGTTAAGGAAACTTTCAAATCCTGCCATTTGGCCTGTTGTAATTTTCTCTTTTTCTCATCTTAAAAATACGATCGCTTCATGGCTACTTTGACAAAATCAAACAGCTCTAATCGAGAGGTTTTCACATTTTATATATTTCGTCCTGTATGTTACACACAGTCACTTCAATCATAACTGGAGGGGTTTATACCGTACAGCTTCAACACCGTATCAGAGAGCTAAAATGAAAGGGATAGATCAGCGCCTCTCTTGAGACACCAGCTGCTCTGATGTATATTCAGGAGTACAGGAAAAAGGTGACGAACCTATTGGAAATATGTCAAGTGGTGTTCAATCATGGGGCAGTGGGGCACTCTGCCATGGGAGAACATAGGTCTAAAATCAGCTCAGGGGCCATCTCCCTTGCAAAGCTCTGGAGCAGTGCCCTTTTGGAGTATGACTTGCTGCATCATCACATTAGAATTCACAGTGGAGGACAAGTGAGCCTTTTTTTCCCACCAGGAGAGGCATCCTGTTTCAACAAAAATGCCTGTTTCATGTGGCTGTGAAACCAAGATATGTAAGTCCTCCATTTTTAATGTGTGCACCCAGCACCGTTGCAAATATCAACGCCTGTTGTCTTCCTCTTTGAATGCAACTGGCAGATTATGTGAGGCCTTGTCACACCCACTCCAGCTAGCAAGCCCCCACAATGTAAAGCTCCTGTTGGTAAAATAGTTGATTTTTTAGTTTCATTCCCAACTCTCTGAATATTGACGCTTTCCGATGGCGGCAGGCCCGACCTACAATCCCAAAGCACCATCATCTGACAAGTTAAAAATGAGACTCAAAAATCAACTTTCTTGCCTACAAAAGCAAGAAGAATGCAGTGAAACTGCATATTTGCATGCGTGTATTGTCTGCCTTTGTGTTTTTTTTCATGTTCATTTTTAGGCTTATTTGTTTTTTCCAGTGCATGAATTTTGTGTGTCACACAGAATGACTCCCTGATTGTAGGCCAGCTGTGGCCTCTTTATAATGAAAAAGATTACTCCCTCCATTTTACAGATTGTTTTACTATTTGTTTAAATTATCTATGATCTTTTCTTTTTTTTTTTACATTCTGGACATCAGTATATTTAAACATTTCATTTGATGATGGTCAGAAGTAATTATTCAACATTTTTTACTCATATAGAAAAAAAAAATAAGTTGTAAAAAATCTGACCTTGCTTGCAAACTTGCCCGTCTTTGTGGCTAAACACCTGCTTTTGTAAACTGAAATGGGAATCACAACTTTCACTTCTTGAACTGAAGAAGCCTCTGGGTTGAGAGGTAAGTTTTTTTTTAACTTGAGCACTTAAATGCCAATTTACATGAACAAGTTTTGCTTAGACTCCTGTTCATCTCTTTTTACTTGGATACCTTTTCTATGCACTCATTCAGCGCAACCTGCTATTTTGGTCGTACTTACAGTATTTATGTATTTCTTTGCAAAGGTCTAATCTAATTAATTTTTTTCTACTTCAAGTTGTTATGGTTTTAACTTGATGGTGGGGGGTTTAGATGTTGGATGTGACAGATGTTATCTCAACCTGAAGCTGTACGCTGTTACTGGATGTCAAAATTTCCCTTGGGATCAATAAAATATCTGTTTATCAATCAGTCAATCAATCAATTAATCAACCAATCGATCTAAAGAACATGTATATACAAAATACATAAAATGTGTGTATATATATATATATATATATATATATATATATATATATATAGATATATATATATATATATATATATATATATATAGATATATATATAGTTTTAACATAATTTTATATATATATATATATATGTTTTTGTTTTGTTTTTTTAACAGCAAACCAAGCAGGCCAGCAACTGCAAAATGCACAAGCTAGCAGATCTCCTCCAGCACCCTGGGGGTTTATGGGATTGCACTGCATCACCGACTAGTTCACCGAAAGGTTGCATTCACCAAGTTCATCAGTGCTGCATGTCCTAGTGCTCCAGGCTGATTGGGTCGATTATATTAAAAAATGTTAAAACACCAGAGTTGCAAACAAACTAAACAAGGTAGCTGACCAGCCACTCCCTTGTTCTGTGAGGTGAAACCATTGTTTTAATCAAAGTGTGGTCCATTTGAAGACAGCACAGATATTATGACAGCTTCAGTTCTTTCAGTAAGTCCCCTGTATAACGCAGGCTGACTGAGCAGGGAGATTACTAACCCCAAATCACCTTTTCTAAAACCGTATCTTTATAATTTTGTGTCCTTGATATAGTGTGATGACAAACATATAACATTTTTGCCAATGCTCTGAGTTCTGATGTGACGTTCATTCCACACGACTGGCTGATGCCCCCATTTGTGTTGTGAAGGCTCAGAAAAATCCACCTTGCTCCCACTAAAAGATAGTGCTGCTTCGTCCAGTAAAATTCACTTTCTAGATGAAATTACTCTTGAAGGAAAAAAACAAACAAATAAATAATTGCAAGGGTACCTACGTTGAATGTACTCACTTATCAACCCCCTACCTCGCTTTTATCTCAGTACTGTCCAGCTGTTGAACTCCTGAGCAGAGATGAGAGGAGTTCATCAATAATAATTGTCGATATGTTCAGCTAGGTTTTTTTCATTACCATTAGGTCACAGAAATCAAGTTGCAGCAGCTATTTTGCCCAGGGTTTCACCTCTCAGGCCATAGTAGCTAGGATTTGCTATGCTTCAGCCCGTTAATTAGCAGATAGTGGTAGCCACAGAGGAAGACCTGCAGACACTGCTTAGGGTTACCCCATGTTTTTGAGTTAAAAAAAAAAAAGATATATATGTTTTTAGTCACAGTCAGTGCTCTCTGAAAAAGATGATAGATGTTATTAAAGTCAGGGAGAATAGAAGAGTCTGTCTGTCCACCAAATTCTCACTTCCAACTCCTAAAATACAGCAGCTTGGTCAGTGGCCCTCAGAATATGATGCTCTACCTCTAGTGTCAGTTTTGTACATGACAAACAGTTTACATAAAATGACTTTTGAGCTCTTGTCATATTGTCAAACAGTCATGGTTTAGTTTGGTTTAGACATCAGAAATTCAGTTAAGGACATGATCATACTGGATGTAGTTAAAAATAACTACATCCAGTATGAAGACACACAGTGTAAACACAGAAAGCAGCTTTTTATTCATGTGCAGGTGTTTGTTAAACAGGTTACAGGTACACAGAGAATACACTGTTGCTCTGCACTGGTAACTGTGTGCCTGCCTCATTATTATTAGCACAGTCCATATGTGTGTAGACATAAATTCATCAAGTCTCTACAGCTGTTAAAGCTGATGCAGGTGTTATTAGCTGCTGCCGTCTCCTAAAATGGTTGTTGCTTCACGTAACATTTCAGAGGAAAATGCATCTAATTTCTCTTAAATCATATGTCCATGTTTCTTCTCTTCTCTGAGGTTTCCACGGTGGGAAAAGACACAAGTGAGGGAAACACGGATGCATCTTAATTTTCCCATATTATGAAAAACACATTTTCTCTGGTCTCTACATATATAGGCTGGTCCTATCTGAGCCTGCCAACTGCCAAATGAGGAAAGCAACGATTCCTGCTTGGTCTCTGCAGCCCACCCACTGGTAAAATGGCGCTCCTACAGGCTGTTCAGATTCAGCTCCTTGCATTACGTAATGAAAGGAGTCATTTTCATAGACAGGCCTCCTCTGCGCAGTGATAGGAGAGGGGGGGCGTCCATTCCCATGGTGAAGTTCAGTGTGTCCAGCGGCAAGATAGCAGTGTTTCACAATGTTGTCACTCAGAGTTAGACACACAAATTGCTCTGTTGTTGGTTGTATAAATCAACATCAGTGCCTATATTCTGTCCCAGCTACAGAACAACAGAAGAGACAGTGGTGGCATTTCATTTTTCAACGTGCCGGCTACGGTTCGTGTTAGCTTGTGTGTGTGCTAACCACTTCACATCGGACTGCTTCAGTAACGAGGGTCAGTACAAAGCTGGCTTTGCCTCGACACTGACCCTCATAAAAGGATCAGTCCTAACCATACCAGACCCAGCAACTGCACCTGAGCCACAGATAAGTGTCTGGTGTATGGTGAAGTCAGCCGGAAACTGGCAAACTAGTTAACTCTGCTTTGGTCCGCTATGCAGTGGTGTTTGCAGTGAGTTTAATGTTAATATTACGATGGAGCTTGGTTGTCACAGTAAAAAGTCTGGAAACGTGCAGACTGGAGACAGAGACGATCCTAATAGTGTCTGAGAGTTTGGAGACTGTGTTGGAGACAAACACAGCTTTTGCTAGCTATTAGCCATTAGCTACATGGTAGTAACTTTAACAAGACGAACAAACTAAGTAACATATTCAGACACACTAAACATTCTGAAATGTCCTGCTGCAGCTACAGAGTCTGTACTTCTTCAGGAGCCTCTGGGTCCGATTCTGGGTCAAACTGGTATGGTTGAATGAAAAAATCTCCAGGAGCCATAGTGATACATCCACTGTAAACATTAGCGCATGCTACAGCTAGCATAAGTGGCTTCCTCTCAATGAGAGGGACATGTAGCAGGCATGGCGTTGACAGACGGCACTCATTAGTATTTAAAGGTGCAGGCACAGAAACAGCCTGCTCTCAGTAGAGCTCACTTGAGCGACTTTTAGACAGCTGAAATTCAGGACCACGGATGGGTTTGGGGCAGAGCCAGCCGTGGGTATAGGCAGAATAGGCAAATGGTAGGGGCGCCGTCCTCTACAGGGGGCACCACAAATGGGGGAAGGAAAAAATAAAATAAAATAAGTAAAGATAAAAAATAATAAGATAATAATAATAATTCTAAATTATTTTTTTTTTACCAGTGCTATTACTACTATTATTTTGAAATATTATCAGCCCACTGCAACGTAACTTCATAGCTAAGACTATTAAATAATGGAGAGGCCTTTTTTCTGGGTTCCTGGCTCCTTACACTGTGCCTGCCCTCTGTGAGGGGTCGGGGTCAAGAGGCCAGCTGCCTGAATCTGACCACACTGAAACTCCAAGATCAAGAGAGAGATAAATGACACTGTAGCGGAATTACAAGGTCCAAAAGACTGAAACCATCTGGTGCCCAGTGAAGGAAAAGAAGAGGAAGAAAAACGCGAAGAAGATAGAGGTACAGTAATGTCAATGTGATGAAGTGAATGAAATTAAAAGTTTAATGCATTATAGCTACTGTTGTTGGAGCAGAGTGTTAGCTTGATAGCTTACTTTGCAGCGTTGTTTAATAATCAGTAAAGAGCTTGAGTTGACGTGTGTTAATGTTACTCCACCTTAAATTCATCAGGGACATTTGAAACTTAACATTAGGCCCGTTCAGGTGTTGTTTCATTTTATTATTTTTTTTCAGGGGTTCTCATCACATTTTCATTATTAGTCTATATGATGTCTTATGTATAGCACACATCAAACATCTGTTTTTTTTGTATTACAGTGTAACATGCAGTGATCACATATACTTCTCTTCTCTCTTCAGATGCACTTTTAACATATTTCACCACCAGCCCACTGATACAGCATCAGGTGCTGCTGTCCCTCTACCTCAACACAGCAGAGTGACACAGCATCAGGACTAAAGGCAGCAACAGACCTGCTGACTGGACATCTCTTCTAACTGACAAAGTGAGATGAGAGTTAGTTCACAGAGGACCCGTTCCCATAAAAAACGCAGTTGCACATTTCCCAAAAACAAAAATGGGAGAGTGTCAACATGACTTTTGTAACAGAGTCTTAGTCAGTTCTGAAAAAATCAAAAGAAATGATAGCTTGCACTGTTTCTGCTGCTAAGTGTTTTCTCCAAAATAATACAGACTTAATAAGGAAGGACTAAAGGACTGGAAAAATGCAAGCCACTTGCTGAAGGTTCATGAGGATAGCCTGGAGCACCATACCCACATGGCAACATGGAAGGAGTTGAGGGTCATTTTGCAAAGCAGATGACAATAGATAAGTGAGAGATGGCACTCTGTGTCTGAGAGATAACATGTTTGCACAATGCCTTATTTATATAGTATTTTTATCACTTCTTTCTTAAGTTTTTATTTGGTGTGATATTTTTGACTTAAAAGAAATAAAATCTTGATTACATACATCCAGTTTCTATGTGAGTTTATGAACACTGATTGTGAAATTGACTGCAATGCAAGGTGCCACTGGCTAAGATCTTGCCTAGGGCACCAAATTACTCAAGGCCGGCACTGGTTTGGGGCAATGCATTTCGAATACATGTTGTTGGACCTCTGACAGCTGTGTGAAATTGATGAAAAACAGTATAAAATGGAACTTTTAAGAAAACATGGATGCCACGGTGTCTCTGCGGACTTGCCACTTAAGCTGTCAATTAAAGAAATACTGGCCCACTCACTTAGAGGCCACTTTCCAAGAAATTTAAAAACAAAACACTTGCTATGAGTTTATTGCATAAAGAGATGACTAATTGTGATTTCAGTGAGACAGTAAAGAAAGATTGCAAATATTTTGCTGTTGAATCATCTCGATTTTGAAGTAAACATAAACCAGAGCCAGATAGAAGTATTTAAGTTATACATCTAAATGACAACTGTAACTTCAAATAACAACTGTGTGTTTAATGGGCAGGAGGTATGCACCATGATCATACGATGACTGCATTTTCACAAGATTCCGCGATTCTCTACAGATTACAGTGCACATGAGGGCTAAGACTGAATTCATCATGTGTTTTCCGAAGAGAGTGAGAGACTGAGAAAGAGAGCATTTTTATCAGAGATGCAGCTTTAGAAAAGGAACAACTGATTCTTCTGATACTCAATTAGTAAGTGGTTCAGACAGCATTCTTGCATTCAGGTCAGCTTGCTTCATGATAAATTCATGAATGAAAAATCAACACTTAAAGAAAAGAGCTTGATGAATTCATATTGCTCATAATTCTGTCCTCCAGCCACCATGTATTCTCCCATGTGTTTGGCTGTAATGCATACTGAGGAATTCATCTTGTCTGCACAGACCAAGCAGGCAGAGACGAACTCCAGACGTCTTTTTCCATAGAGGGCCAGCAGAAGCGCTGCCACAGGAAGGCGACATTATGGTTCACACCAGGCTAACGCGTCAGATGCGTGGAATGGGTCCTAGCTACTGGTTGAGTTATTTTTTAGGGGAACCTCAAGAAGTTGGACAAGATGGGAGTAGGTTCATGGTGTGGGGGGATCTAGATGGCTGGTGTTGGTCCAAAGCAGTTGCAGTTGCAGGCAGATGGATAATGAGCAAGCTTGAGTGGCGAGGAGGGTCGGCAGGGCTGGAGACAGAACTGGCATGCTCAGAGACAGGACAGCAGTTGGAAAATATAGTTAATAGAGGCAAAGATCAGTGGGCAAAGGAGACCTCACAAGTTAACAAGGCTGATACTTGCCCTTTTAAAGGACAAATTCAGCCTGAAACCCATCAAACTAGCCAATTGTGTCCTTTGCATTCAGGACACAACTTTGTGAACATCTTCTCCCTCAAGATAGAAAACTGCATCAGTCCTCAGTACTTGCACTCAATGATGACACACAAGTTGCAGCAATCATCAGTCCATGATAATGATGGAGCTAGATATCTGGTTTGAATATTTAAGAAAATAAATCAAGAGAACAACCGATATCCCATATCAAGCTCACTTCACAGACATCATATATAGCCTTAATGCACTGAGGTTACAGCCTCCTCTCTGGCAGTTGTTGAAAGTTATTTCAGGAAACACTAAAAGCCATTAACTGAAGTGGAATTAGGTTAGGTGGGGTGAGGTGAAGTGAGTCCTCCGGAAAGGTAAATTACCACATTTTGTCACATAAAAACTCCTGGATCATGGTGAATATCACAGATTGATGATATATAATGGTTTAAGAATATCCAAGGGTGGAATTTTCTTTAACATTTATCAGGCTCTGAGTTGCTCGCTTTGCTCCCTGACTGGAGATAGAGTGACATCTAATTTCCCAATTTTGTCCAACATCGAGGAGTTCTTAAATGAATCACCCGCCAGTAAAACCACTGCCTAGTGTTCAATAACTGATTTATGGGCTTTGAGTAAAAGATCTGTGTTCATATGTGAGGGACATGACAAGCAGGTCTGCCAACATATTTGGATGTTAATTGGCCTGATCCTTGCCAAGCTAGAGTCAGCAAATCTTAGAAGTGACTTTTGGAGAAAGTCTGCAGGCATAGATTATTTTTAACTGAAAAAGAAAAATATTAGTGTTTTAAAGCATGATTGTGGTTATG